>NW_020624377.1:2399772-2625097 GCF_003573695.1 Papaver somniferum | reverse complement strand
ATTCTCTCCACGAGAATGTGGTACAAATTTGTTACTTTTCTTTCCGGAACCCTTTTCGAATAGTTTCGGGGAGTTTTTTTTTTTTTTTTTTTTGATGCAAAAAGATATATATTGATAGAATTAAGGGTGTACATAATTGTCCATATCAATCCATTCCTTTACATCAGGAGGAAAACCAGATTGATATGTAAAACTTGACTTAGATATTCTAGCTTTCTTTGCTAGTTTATCTACAATACCATTTGCATCTCATTTTACAGAAACACACTTCCAAACCTCTAAATTTCCTAGTAAAAATTTAATGTCCAGAATAAAATGCTTATTCATCCAATGAACATATGAAATTTGCTCATTGATTGACTTGACTACTAACTCACTATCACTCTCAAAAACTACTTTATTATAATTTTTATTGACTGCAAAGGTAACTGCTTCCAGCATAGCTCTGCACTCTAGCTCCTCCGCTTCTATTTGTTTCTTCGTTCCTCCATCAAAGTACTTCCCTTGGACTCCAATATAGGTACCTGCAAAATCTCTAACAATTAATCCAATTCCACCCTGAGAATTAAGCTGCAGAAAAGAAGCATCTAAATTGATTTTTAAAAAACCAAATTCAGGAGGCTTCCATCTTTGAACCTGCAAGCAAACAATTGTTTTTGTTTGAATTATAAGTATTCAAAACAGTAAGATTATTAATCTCTGCAACTGAAAGATCCCTATTAGGATTTTTATTCTGGAAAATTTTAGTGCACCTATCTTTCCAGATAGTCCAAACAGTAACCATAAGAGTTTTGTTTATATCATCCCTAGTAATACCAGAGCCAAAAACTAAATGAGCACCAACTGAGAACCAAGAGATAAACCAATTCATAAAGGATCCATGATGTGCTAGACAGTACTCACATTTATATTAACTGCTAACCAAACAGATCTAGCATAAGGACATTCCAAAAAAAGATGATCACAAGATTCAGTTACATGGTTACATAATCTACAAAGAGTCTCAATGCCATTCTTATATCTAGAATGCTTATCCCTAGTCGGAATAATATTCCTAATGCATTTCCAAACAAACAATTTTACTTTATGAGGAAGTTGAACTTTCCAGAGAGATTTCCAAACCTGAACTTGGATAGAATTGGAACCTGCAGTAAGGTTAGTTCCTCTAATCAACACATTGTAGACACTTTTAACACTGAATTGACCCTTTATCTCAGGTAACCAAATTAGATTATCCTTACCAGTAGCAGGCACAGACATATCAATAATTTTTTTCAGCACAGTCCTTATCAAATAGATAATAGATCAAATGCACATTCCAGTTTCTAGTATTTTCTATAAAAAGTTCAGAGACATAGGTGTAAGAAACAGTGTTAACTAAATCTTCAGCAGGAAGAGGAGGATGATAAAGACCAATAACCCAGCAATCAAGCCAAATTTTGGTTTTAGTACCACACCCAATAGACCAAAAACTGTTCTTTTTTATAATACCAATACCGTTATAAATACCTCTCCAAATCCAAGAACAATTTTCATTGAGCTTAGTCAAATGAAGTATATTGCAATCTTTAAAATATTTAGCACTTAAAACTTGCACCCACAAATCCTCATCATCTGTTACAATTTTTCAAACTAATTTGCAAATGAGAGCAATATTAAAAGTTTCAAAATCTCTAAAGCCTAAGTCTCCTAAATCTTTAGCTTGATTAATACTATCCCAGGCTACAAATTTTATACCTTTATCTGTCTTATGACCCCACCAAAAATTAAGCTGGAGTGAATCCAATTTACTAAGCAAAGTTGTAGGAATTTTAAAGAAATCCATCTGATAAGTTGGAAGAGAATTCAAAACAGATTTAATCAAGGTAGATCTACCAGATTGATTTAAAGTGATACTCACATAGTTTTTAAGTTTCGGGGAGTTGTTGATTCGTGCATAATGTGTTTTGGAGTTTCCAGGCATGTTGTTTTTGAGAAACTATTGTTACTAGATTTCTGCCCGTGTTACGCACTGGACATCTTATTTCTTTTAATTTGGTGTGCGTGGGGCTTCGCCCCGCCCAGCCCCGTGGGGATGCATTTTTGATTTGGTGAGCGCGGGGCTTCGCCCGCCCCGTGGGGATGTATTTTTGGTTTGGTGTGTGCGGGGCTTCGCCCGCCCCGTGGAGTGCATTTTTTATTTGGTGTGCGCGGGGCTTCGCCCCGCCCCGTGGAGATGCACTTTTTATTTGGTTTGCGTGGGCTTCGCCCCGTTCAGTGGAGATGCATTTTTTATTTGGTGTGCGCGGGGCTTCGCCCCACCCCGTGGGGATGCATTTTTTATTTGTTGTGTGTGGGGCTTCGCCCCGTCCTGTGGCGATGCATTTTTGATTTGGTGTGCGCGGGGCTTCGCCCCTCCCTGTGGCGATGTATTTTTGATTTGGTGTGGGTGGAAAACACATTAAATATGTGTAGAATAAGTGTATATATTATTTATTTTTTCATTTAATTTTCGCAGAAAATATGCGGATTTTTTCCCCTTTAGATATTAATTTGGAAAAAAAAGTCCTTATACGATAGATACTCGATTTCGAAATTGAATTTGGACTTCCATAAAATTCCAAACACGGTAAGTTAGGTTTTCCTTTTTAGTTTGTAATTTTTAAACTAATCATACGTTGCCAAGTGTCCTCGCGAATTCCAAATTGAATTTGGTTTCCTTTTTTTAATCTTTTCCTAAAAAAGATTTAACCAATCATACGCTGCCAAGTGTCCTCGCGAATTCCAAATTGAATTTGGTTTCCCTTTTTTAATTTTTTTCTAATTTTTTTAAACTAATCATACGTTGCCAAGTGTCCTCGCGAATTCCAAATTAAATTTGGTTTTTTTTTTTTTTATCTTTTCCTATTCTTTTTAAACCAATCATGCGTTGCTAAGTGTCCTCACCAAAACGCTCGTTTCACAAAACTCAAAAAATATCTATTTCGACCAATAAAAAGCGAGGATTTCCTCACCATTAACGTGGGAGCTTTTTTTGTCAGGCCTTTAAGTCTTTAGATACTTTTAGACCTTTTAGTTTGTAGTTAAATGAATATCCTTGAAAGCGAAAGTTACAACTGAGAAGGGAAAGGTGAGAAGTGAGAACTCTATGAAGATGAAAATTATTTTATTTTCCTGTTTTTGAGTTGTCTCACTACACTCCTCCATCGATGTTGAAGTTTTCGGCTCTGCTGAATATTGCAGCCCTCTGATGCGTCCATCACTGGGGTGAAAATAATATCCAATACAGCAGCTCAGGTTGCATGCACGTATTTTCCCTTGCGAAAAAAGAGGGTCCAAAACCGAATAATCTTCTACTGTTGATGGCGACATCGATCGATTCTTATCAGCTCGATCTGATCTAAAATATGCTGATTTAGCTTCCAGATGTGTACGGTTTTGTTTTCTACGCCTCTAGCTAATTTGTTCTATCAGTTTTATTTTTTTAATTTTTGTTGAGAATGATTATTTTGACTATGTGATGTTATCAACTCTTTTGGTGATGTATTTTAGGGTTTCCTGTTTGGAATTGTCTTAGATTCCAATGATCAGGAATTTCCATATCCAGATTTTTAAGAAAGCTAAGTCTTACATGAGTGTGGGAAGTTTCTAGTTCTATTTTAATTTATGTTGCTGTTTTACGGGTACTACTAGTAGTGCTGCTGATGCTAAAAACACCAGGACTTCAAATGGGATAAGAGACACGTAAATAGTAAAGAAAAGTAACTACTGACAGTAAAAAAGGATAGAAGAGAAACGGGAAGCAAATTAGTTTACGCTTAAATAAAATCAAATTAAGATAAACTCTTTGACAATTCAAGGGTTCGATCAAAACATGGTTCTTGCAGAGTATTATTGCAATGGCTAATCCAATAACTATATTCGACGCATATTTTTAATTATTGCAGTCCAGCAAGCTGAGGTTCCACTGAGAAGCGATCCTTGGAATTTCTTAATTGATGAATTATAGTAGTTCACTACTTTTTCTTTGATTTGCTTAATCTCTGAATTCCTTCCTTCAGTGTGGCCCTTCTCCCGTCTTTGAAATTCCACAGTTCTGGGACTATGTACCTCCCACTCCCATTGTATTCATTCAACTCCAACAATGCATTTGCCACAGCTTTGAATACCTCTTCACCCATGCCATTCCTTAGACGACTCAGCTTTTCATCCTTCTCATCTATTTCCGTCTACAATAGTTTAGTTCAGTTTAGTGATTAACGAATGCCAATTAAAAAAACAAGCAATATATCAATCTCTTCTCATGCAACTCTTAGAATATTAAAAATTTCAGTACCTTAAAAACATCATCCCCAACCTTGACATTGCAAAAAGGAAACCAACTTGGGTCTTTAAGTGCCTCTTGCCAATTACTGCAAATTACAGAAGCCTTGATGTCTGCTTCATCAGCACTGTACTTCTTCTTGCATGCTTCAAGGAAAGGTTTAACATCGATTTCCCCCATTCTCTTAACTCGGATGACCGCACGATTATTACCCATGTCTCTCAGTTCCTAGAAATGAAGGAATAATTTCTCTCTTAAGAAACAATTTTTTTCCAAGTGACTACAGGTTTTAAGGAGAGGAAAAGAGAAAAGAAACAGCTCACCTTGATTAATTCTTTTCGAGCTTCCTGCAGCTCATCATTGCTTTCAAGAGACTTGGCTAGTAGAGTCTGGTTCATGTCTTCAAGGTATTCGAGTTCTTCTTTCTTGTCTTTCAAATCTTCTGCCATCTTCTTCAACTCCAAGTCTGCATCGTCACCTGCCTTGGATGTCAAGGATTTCAATTTCCATGTCAACTGTTCAACCTCTAATTCCAGTTTATTTTTGGCATCCATATTCTTATCCTCTTCAATTCTTTCTCTGGCGAGAGCCTCTTTCATCCTCTGACACCACAATCACAAACAGAAAACGAATAACTTGATTCCCAAACGGAACTATCTAAACTAAACAGGTTACAGATATTTGAACTTATCGAAAAAAAGTTATATGTATATATACCGTTTGCTCTTCTACAATCCTCAATAAATTTTGGTCTAATTTGCTTTGCTCCAATTCTGCCATTTCAAGGTTACTAATTTTCATCGCATTCTGAAGACAAAAGCAACAGTATATTGTCAAACAGTATCATCAATGTATTATGCAAAAATGCCATCTCTATATAATGCAGTCCTAGAAGTTACCTTTTGTATCTCTTCGAGAAGTTTCTCTTTCTCACTTTCGCTTTGTGCCTTAAATTTCTCCAACTCTTCTCTCTGCATCTTTAGCTCTTCCTTCTGAGATTCCATTTCCAATTTGAGTTCTTCACGCTCACTAGACATCTTCTCTAAACGATCCTTCTGATCTTGTTGCATCTTTAATGTCTCTGAATGGATACAAAAGAAAGCATGAAATTAACAACCACGACAACCAAAATTGTTGCACTGTAAGTCTCAGAATACATAAGAATGACAAGTTTGTTTGACGACCACAATCAAATAGCTACATTGTGTATATGTTTCATGTACCTCATCAAATATCAATACTCAAACTTCTCTACCCAAAGTTCAGACAAATGAGATGTGCTAATTATATATTTCAAACTATCATCTTAATCGAACAACATTATAAAATCTTCAAGCGACAACGAATTACATACTCATTATATTTTTTAATTTAGCATATCACGATGAGTTAATTTGTACTTCAATTTCTTAAAAATGAGATTAACATCTTATTACCACAAGCTCAAACAAATGCAGGAGTACAATCAAATAGCTACATTATGTGCATGTTTTATGTAACTCACAAATTTCTCTATGCAAAGGGTTATTATAAATCAAACTAGCATGCTTATCAAACAACATTAAAATCTTCTAACGATAACGAATTACATACCTTCATTATATTTTTTATTTAGCATATCATGTTGAACCGCCAAGTTCTTGAAAGAGTAGCTGGTCTCATAGTATTGAAGCTTAACTTCTTCCAGATCCTTATTCTTCTCATCAACCAATTGAACTAAATTTGTAACAAGTTGCTTCTTTAGCCTTTCATCTTCATCTTCGATATCTTTAATTGTTTTCAAATCTCCATTTTTAGACAAGTACTTCCTCATAACACCAACTGATTTATTATAATCATCTTCCCTCACAACCCATCCATACATACCTCCCGACCCACCTCTATCGAAACGATACTGCCCTTTCCCACGGCCAGTCCTATTAAACTCACTCTCAAATGACATTGCATTACGAAAACCAGACCAATCTTTAGAAAATTCGACAATCGCTTTACCAGTACTCCCACGACCATCCCAAAGAATGTGTACTTTTACAGGATCAAACTTTGCCAATTGCTCTTTAATCCGGTTCCCACTTTGGGAAATATACCGTCCATCTTTAAACTCTCTCTCAACATTCACAAGAATACCTTTCCATGGGTACAAAAATTTCTCGTCCTCCACCACATTAGATGAACCATCATCATCCACAATTTGCCCCTCTTCTATCTCATCCTCCTCCTCCATAGGATCCCTGCTAACTGGTGCACAATCCTTCTCCAAATACCTAGCTAGAGCTAAATGTTTAGCCTTTTCTCGATATTTCTTAAGTGAAGATCCTTTTTTACCAGCACCTTTAGCATGTGGAACTAGATGTCTGTATTCATAGTCTTTTTTCTTTTTATTTAAGCAGAAAGGACATCTAAACTTAAGATCAGACGATTTAACAGTAAACTTACCATTTTTAAGCTGTTGATATACTTTTTCTTCATAGTCTTCCATCTCAGATTCACTTATGTCTGAATCTTCTTCTGCTGATGAGTACATCTCATCTATTTTTCTCTTGTGACAAGAACCCATTTCCTTTACCTAATCTCTCTGATTGTTTTATGAAGACACTCTCTCTCTCGCTCTCAGTTATCTCCTTGCCTCTAGTTAGATGATTCCAAGATTGGACCTCTTTAATGAACTCTCAACGGCTTTCTTTCTCTAATTTGTTTCAAGATCGTGAAACCCAAGGTTTTTCCTCAGAATCAAACGCTATTTTCATATAATCGTTAACTTTATAGGTCAAATGTGAAACCCAAGGTTTTATCTCTGAATCATACGCTATTTTCAAGATTCTTGTTGGTTTGGGTAATGGGTAGGTTTGGAGAAAAATTAGTTGCCCAATGAAAACTTTGCTGAAACATCTCCCGCTTAACTATTTTCAAATACCCATTTCAGTCCTTGCTATTTTTTGGCCCGGCCCTTTTTCTTCTTTCTTTCAGATCCGGATACTAGAATTAAAGTACAAATTTTAGGTCACGTGGTAGATTCACATTACAAAATTTAGATTTTAGGATGAATATACACTTTCAAGTGTTAAGTATATATTAGGTTAGGGGTTATTGAGCAGATAAGTTGGTGGATCAAGTTCAAAAAATAAGTAGGATGATGGAGGCTTGTACTTTTTTGGTTTTTAACAAAGGTATCGAAAATATTCCTATCGGAATTCGATAATTACATTTTGAATTTGTAAAGTTAATTTTCTAGGATTTATTATCTAAATGTCTAATACTATCAACTTAATACGTTCTCAAATGACATGTTCGTTGAAATCATACAACTTCAAGCATATAGATAGGTAAAGAAAAAGAACATGGGTAGAATAAAACTCCCGCATCATGTATGACATAAAGGGAGATGTTATTTTATTTCTACTTTTATTATTTTCTTAAAATCACATCTACCTTGTGTCATGATAGCGATAATTTTTAGTTAAACTCCTTGGTGGCTGTGGAGACAACCAATGAGAAGATTTGGAAAAAGAAAAAAAAAAACTTAACAAAAAAATAGGATTTGGAACCCAGCCGGCTTGGGTGAAAACTTTAAGCAAAAAATCCATGATTAATGACAAAGATTTTAAGAAAACTTAGTAAGAAAAAATTAGGGAGCCAGCTGGCATGAGTTGATAACTATGAAGTACGGATACTTCAAAATCGGTAACGTATCCGTGTCGGACGCCGTATCAGTGTCAGATATTTGGGGATGCGTATCAGATATTCCATTTAACGTGTCCCTTTTTATTAATTACGAAAAGGGTAGGGAATACCTCTCGAATACTTTAAGAGGGGATATTTCCTATAATACAATTGGAGCATATATAATTTTTATCAGTGGAGAGAAATTGGAGCATATATAATTTTATCCCTTCAATAAAGAGAAACAGAATTGTACCTCAACGTGTTGAGGATTTATTGTTTTTTTATAGTAATATTCATCTCCTTTCACGAAAAAGTGAAAATTATAAGAAAGGAGAAAGTGGAATGTGGGATATCAGTGACGGTGTGAGAGAACTTGAAGTTAAAAATCTTTCACTTGACGAGCCACAACAAGAAGCAGTGCTCTTTGATGAAGATAATATTAATGAGTGATGGGTGAGCCAGATGTTAGACCACTTTTATCGGTTTTATTTTAATATTCCATAACGTATTTAAATCTTCTTTTTTTGTTTTATATGATTCTTTTTACTAAAATGAATTATTATAAAATTAAATGATTTTAATAAATACACGTATCCCTACGTATCACGTATCCCCATTTTTTAAAAATTGACGAATCTTCGTATCAGTATCCCGGTATCCGTATCAGTATCCGTGCTTCATAGGTTGATAACCAATAGATAAAACAGAAAATGAGTTATTTATCCAAATATTTTTAAAACATGGTTCTAATGGACGAGTAAAAATTAGTATGGGTGAAATGGACACCAAAAAAATAGCAAGAATGAAACTGGAATCATCCTGCCTTAAACTTAAAAAAAGAGAGAGATGAAACTGGATGCATCCTGATATAAATTAAAAATAAGAAAAAGTATTTGAAAATGGGAATGATGAAACTGTTTACATCCTGGATATTTTTACATTCTCGTCCATTTAAACAGTATCAAATTTTACATGTCTTTTTCATCCAGAAATTGTTGATTTTGGTCTTTTTAACCAATTTTGTGTAGATAAAAGGGGAAAAAATTAAAACTTAGCGGAAGAAAGAAAAAAATAAAAAGAGATGCTAGGGAACCGGTTGGTGTGATACACAGGCGTGGATGCAATCGTAAAAAACGTAACCAATGGATAAAAGTAGAAAAATAAAAATAGTTAACAAAAAACCTAGCAGCCAGCTCACGTCAGCACAACATAGCATGCGACACGGCAAAACACGGCACGCGAAGAAAGCATGCCACGTCATGCATAAAATATTACACAATACATCACATTTGATGCATATTTCACAAAAGAATCATTGTTTTAGCAAATTTCTGACATTTTATTTTCCTTATTCTAATTTATTTCTGTAATAATATAGGTACTAACTAAAATATCTCAAAAATATTTATTTTGGAAAACATAAAATAAGTGTCCTAGCACAGCACGGCACAACACGTTTATTTTTCTGGCACAGCCCATCCCAGCGCGCAGCACGCTAAGCACGTAACTTCGTGGGATAGGTTGTACCAGGCCAGCACGTTTTACCCTTCTAAGTGAGACCGCCGAAGAAAAAAAAAACCATATTATAGTTGTTATGGTAGCTCCTGACACAGACTCATTGAAAAACATCTTTAAGCGTAGGAGCCATTTGGTGTGGTACAATTGCAGAAAAGACAACTAATGGATAAATGGAAAATAAATAAATAAATAAAAGAAATTTTATTTTTTGAAGCTGTTGGGGGCGAGTCACTCTCTGCAAATCGGGCGACTGACTCGAAAAAAATTTCTTCGCAACCCTTGAAATCTGTACGCGTTCTTCATTAATTCAGGTGATTTTTCTTTAATTCTTAATCATTTTTCAATGATTCCTGGTGATTAAGTGGTGTGATTCGATGAGTAGTTGTCCTAATTCTACTTCAGTCAATACTTCAATAAATTCAGATATGTTAAATGTTAGTATTAATGAGGTTTCACACAAAGTTCCATCGATTGATTTACCTGATGATCTATTTGAAGAGGGTTTGAATCCTTAAAAAATTTCGTTAATTGGTAGATTGAATTTACAGAAAATTAAATTTGTGGATGTTGCTATTATTTTGAGGAGTCAATGGAAATTGATAGGTGATTGTAAACTTATTCCTTTAGGAAAAGGTTATTTCACTATCAAACTGGGTAATGTGGTTGATCGTAAAATGATCAAATATGGATTATGGGAAGTAACTGATCAGATTATCAAAATAAGGAATTGGGTTTCTAATTTTCGTCCTGAATATCAAAGAACTTCAAAAGATCAAGTTTGGGTTCTTTTTCCAGGTTTGGGGTTAGAATTTTGGAAGGAGAAGATATTGTTTAAGATATGTTAAGAGATTGGTACACCAATCAAAATTAATACAGCAACAACAAAATGTGAAGTAGGTTACTATGCCAATGTACTGGTAGAAGTAGATTTTTATCATCACATTCCTAATAAAATTTGGATCAATACCAAATATGGAGGTTTCTTTCATGATATCTCAATTCCAGATTGCCCAAAATTTTGTATAACTTGCAGAATTATTGGTCATTTACTCTCTGAATGTAGATTGGAGAAAAATAAGAACCAACCAAAGGGTAAACCATCTCAGCAAAATAATATAAGACAAACTTTGTCTCCTGCTACTCATAGTCCTTTTGATATTTGTGATAGATCTGAAGTGCAGAAGCAGGTTGATAATAATGAATTAGTTCAAGCAAGTTTTATTAAGCCAATGGAAGTAGATTCAATTGTGAGCAGTATTATTCCTCCAAGTCAATAAAGAGTTGTTTCTCCCGAGTCATCCTTGACAGTGGGTTGAAGATTTAATACCTTGTCTACTAATGAAACACAAGATGAGTGTGATGAATGTAATGAAGAGGAGATTATCGCTGAATTAGAGCCTCAAAAATTGATTCACATAGCAAACTCTACTTAGTTAGAAAATAGTGTTGTTAAATTTGTTGACTCTGTTTCAGGAAAAGTTACTTCAGAGCCAGTTGCCTTTACTTCTTGGTCTTCAATAGCTTCTAGTTCAGCTGGAAAAAAAATAATTCAACTGCACCTGCTACACCTGACAAGTATATTCCTGGTATTAGAGTAACTTCCAAGTATGCTGGAAAAAGTAAGTCAAAAGAAACTTCTACTCCTGAAAAGCATATTCCTGGTATCACAAATGTTGCTGCTCCACCAGATAAGCATATCATGGGAAACATTCAAAAGGTAACCCAATATAATTTTAGAAAAAATGTTGGGAAAGGAGGTCCAAGAAACCTTCGACCTTCAATAAATATATTTTTTTGGAACATAAGGGGCCTTAGAAGAGCTAAGGCCCAGCAGAAGTTAAAATCTTTAGTTAATCGATCTTCTTCAACTTTAGTTTGGATTGCAGAGCCACATGTACATTGTACTCCTTCTTTTTGAAGTAAATTGAATTTTCCATGAATGCAATCCATGGCAATTCATAATTCTTCTACTAATCACAAAGGTAAGATTTGGTTATTTTGGAGCAACTCCATCTCTACACCTTCAGTAGTTTCTATTACAAGTCAGATGATTACAATAGCAATTGGAGATGTTATGGTCTCGGGTGTTCATGCTAGTGCTAACATGGTGAAAAGAAGATTTGTGTTGTCTGAAATGCAGATGATAAGTGAGTTTAAAAAGACTTGGATTGTGTTGGGAGACTTTAATGCAGTTCTTTCAATTGAAGAAAAAGTGGGTGGTCGAGCTCCTTCTAGAAGATCAATGTTATACTTTAGTGAATGTGTGGATCAATGTCAGTTAATTCAAGCTCCCAAGACTGGTCTGGAATTTTCTTGGTCAAATTGTCAACATGGTGATAAAAGAATTTTATGTCATCTTGATAGAGCTTTTTTTTAATATGGAATGGATGCAAATTTATCAGGATTGGGGGTATAAAGTTGGGCTCAGAGTAGTATCTGATAACTCTCCTTTACTTGGAGGTTGTGTCAATATACCTAAGACAAAGAATGTTCCTATGAGATTTCAAAAAAATGTGGCTTGAACATCCAGGGTTTATGAAGTTAGTAGAAGACAGATGGAATGCACAGTTGTCAGGTGATCCTGCTTTTGTGTTTATGCAAAAACTCAAAAGACTTAAGAAAATTTTAAAAGAATGGAACTGGAGTGTATTTGGAAACGTACAAACAAAAATCAAAGAAGCTGAGGAGAATGTCAGAGCCAAAATGATTATATCAGATAGAGATCCTCACAATATAAATGCATTAAAAGATTTAGTTCAGGCTCAAAATGAGTTTAACTCAAGAGAAACTCAATATAATACTATAATGAGGCAGAAATCAAGAATTAAATTGGTGAAGGAAGGTTCAGCAAATACTCAATTCTTTCATTCTAATATCAAAGTGAGACACTCCAAAAATCTAATTACTGAACTTGAGGATGAAAATGGAAATCTGGTATCTGTCAAAAACAGATTGCAGATCTTTTGGTTAATTTCTTTGAAAGAAAATTTCAGTATCAAGAAGTTATTATTGATGATTCATTACTTTCTGAAATTCCAAAAAATATCACTGAGGATGATCAGCAGATGCTTGAAGCTATTCCAACAGCTGAAGAAATCCATCAAGCAATCCTTGATATTGATGAAGAAAGTGCTCCCGGACCTGATGGATTCTCAGGTATGTTTTATAGGAAATGCTAGAACATTATTAAACAAGACTTTGTTGAAGCTGTTCAATTTTGTTAGGGAAGGAAATTTATTCCCAAAGGTCTTAATTCCAATTTTTTGGTTCATCTACTAAAAGTTCAAGGATCTAAAAAGCCTAGTCAAGTTAGACATATATGGTTAAGTAATGTGGGCTTCAAAGTATTTACTAAGATCATTACAACCAGAATGGGAACTTTTATCTCAAAACTTGTATCTCCTCATCAGGTGGCCTATATTAAAGGCATAAGCATTCATGAGCAAATACTAATGGCATCATAACTTGTAAATGAAATGAAAACCAAAAGAAGAGGAGGCAATGTTGGCTTAAAATTAGACATATAAAAGAAATCTCAAGCCTATGATTCAGTTAAATGGTCATTCTTATTTAAAGTTCTTCAACAATTTGGTTTCTCTTCCTCTTGGTGTCAGTGGCTACAAATCCTATTTGAATCTGCAAGAATATCTGCAATGGTGAATGGAGTTCCACAAGGTTTCTTTTCTATGGGCAGATGATTGAAACAAGGAGATCCATTATCTCCTATATTTTTCATTCTAATGGAGTAGGTGATGAGTAGAGGAATCACTCAATTAGTGCAATCAGGAAAAATGCAACCAATGGTAAATAGAAAAGGTATTAATCCTACTCACTTAGTGTCTGCTGATGATGTTTTCATTTTCAGTAATGGTTCCAAAAAGAGTCTGGATAGTTTACTCAAGCTTCTTAAGCAATATCAAGACTGTTATGGTCAAATCATTAACAGAACTAAAAGTAAATGCTTTGTTGATGGTTGCTTTAAAGACAGAAAATTGCAAATTTCAAATTTTTTACATATGGACCTTACAGCCTTTCTAGACAGGTACTTGGGTGTAATGTTAATGCCTGGTAGAGTGAAATCGTCTTCATTGTGGTCAATTGTGGAAATGTTGCAATCCACTTTAGCTACATGGAAGGGCAAGTTACTGTCTTTTCATGACAGATTGGTTTTAATCAAGTCTGTCATTTCTAGCTTTCCTTTATATTCAATGGATATTTATAAATGGACAAGTTCTATCATTAAAGTTTGTGAGAAGATCATGAGGAACTTTCTGTGGTCAGGTGATTATGATATAAGAAAATATGATACCTTGTCTTGGAAGAAAGTGTGTACTCCCATAAGTGAAGGAGGATTAGGCATTAGAAGGATTGAAGTGGTAAATAAGGCATTGCTAATGAAAATGATGTGGAGAATGCATGCTTCTGAGGATGAATGGTCCAAATTCTTTGCAGCAAAATACAGGGATAAATATGGGTACTGGTATAATAAATGGAAATACTCATATGTTTGGACTGGATTAAGATGGGCATGGCAGCAATTGAAGACTGACATAAGATGGTGTATTGGCAATGGTGAAAAAATTTCAGTTTGATTTGACATATGGATAGGTGAGCAAGCTTTGATTGGCATAATGGGTTATACAGAGTATGTCAAAGATCATTTTCATATGACAGTCAATGAATTACTAATTCATCATAACTGGAATATCTTAGATGTTATACAGTGCAACCTAACTTCTTCATTACCAGTTGTTAGTAGTGGAACTGATAAAATGGTGTGGAGTGGTGACCTTAAAGGAAAATTCTCTACTTCAGATGCAGTCAATAAAATTAGACACAGAGAGCCTCATCTTCAATGGCCTGCAAAGATTTGGAAATCATTCTTACATCCATGAATTTAAAGTAATACATGGAAAATCAAACATAATGTATATGTGGATGATGTGAAGAAAGTAAATCAAGGATTCTCTCTGGCTTCAAGATGCTGCATCTGCAAGGAGAATTAGGATAGCATGGAGCATTTACTGTGGTTCTGCAAATTTAGTTGCAACATCTGGCAATGGCTATGTAATGTTTTTCAATTCAAAAATCCTATCTCTTTTCATGAAGTTTTCTCTCTAGCAAAGCATAAAAGCTCTATCATTTAAGAAATCTGGTTAACAGCAGCTTGTTCAACAACTAGAGAGCTTTGGTTTCAGAAAAATAAAGCATTCTTTGAAAACATTCAGCCTAATGAAAATCAATTTAAAAGCAGAATCCTGAACCTGGTATATGAAGGAAGTTATAAAATGAAGGGTACAAGATGGAGTCAAAATTATGATGCATATATTCTACAGTTTTTCAATATTCAAAACAGAAGCACTAAATTTAACTCCATTATTGAGTGTGTGTGGAATGCTCCAGATGAGGGATTTTTTAATTTTTGTTGTGATGATGCATCTTTTGGCAACCCAGGCAATGCTGGTTTTGGAATCATAGCAAGAGATCACTTATGTCAAGTTATGGGAACAATATCTGGAGGTATTGGCATTGCCACTAACTACATTGCAGAGGTAATTGCAGTTGTATGGGCAATAGAATAGGCAGTGAGAATGTCTTGCAGGAAAATTATCATATGCTCTGATTCCAAGGCAGTGATGGAAGATTTTAAAAGAGGGAAAATTCCATGGTTTTTACATGCTAGATGGGTGAGAGCTTGTCTGTCAATCACTGAAATTAGATACACTCATTGTTATAGGGAAATAAATTTCTCTGTAGATGCATTTGCTAAGAAAGGAACGAGACTGAATTTGGGACAAGTAATATATCACGAAGGAATGCCTGCTTCTCTTATACATGTGGAAATGCCAAATAAGAAATATTACAGATTCAGCTAGCCATTTGTAGTTGCTTGTATCTTTTCTGTCTTGTTTTTGCTGGTCTCTTTTAGTGTTCTTTAAAAAATTTGTATGAACTTTTATTATTCTCATTAATAAAAATTGTGATTTAGGAAAAAAAATAAAAAAAAATAAAAAATTCAATGAATAAGATTGGGGAGCCAACTAGCATAGGTTCAATTACCTGAAAATAAAAATAAAAATTATACTCGTATCAAAGTTGGTACGCTAGCTACCGAAAAAAGTATATGTGTGTTTGAGAGCCCATTGACACGAGTGCAGTTGTAAAGAGGATAAAATAAACTTAACAAAATAGGACTCGGTAACCAGCTGCATTAAGAGAAAAAAGGAAAAAAATGGAAACCAGGTGAGCATCGCTACGCTAAATTTTGACAAAAACTCACTACAAAATATTCTTTATTGGCTAGTAGCCTCGGGCTGAAGTTTTTTATTTTTGACCAATACCGGCTAAAGTTTAACCACGCCCACACTAGTATTTTGGGTGAGGTTCGGGTCCACAAAGTATGTATAAAACTGTCTGTCACACCTGGGTGGTACGTAGGAACGATTTTTTAGGGACCATGATTTTTTGGGGATCATGGTCCTATTAGGCCACCTACCCTATAATTTTAAGGGATGTTCTAAAATCATGAGATTACTAATTTGGTCCTTACTCTAATTAAAATTAACCCTAACTTAATAACTGTTTCTAATTTAATCTAAAACAAAACCTAAACTAAACCTAATTCAAAACCTAAACTAAACCTAGCCGCACCCAAAAAAAGGAAAAAAAGAAAACAGTTTTGAGGAGAAAACTATTCTCCCTCTTGTTCTTCTCTTCTTCCCCATTTCAACGTCATCTTAATCGATTAATCGTCGATTCATAAAATTTTCATCGTCGATTAATCAACCGACTATAAGAATGGTTCTTCGAAAGAAAACCAAAAGACTCCCAGGAACAGGTCCCCCATTAGGACATCTAGCAAATTAGCCAAGTGATTTTTAGATTCATAAAGAAGTGGAAGAGCCAAGTGCATCCATAATCCAGTATAATAGACGCAGTAAGAAGCCTGATTCTTCCATGGGATCGATTCGCAGGTATTTCCCGAGAAACCCATTTCTTTTAATTTGATTTTCATCGATTCAATTGATTAGAAATCATCAAAATAGGGTTCAAATTGAAGTTACAGTGTTTAGTTCGGTTAGAGCGTATTTTATTGTTTCCCTAGGTTCTTAACCGAACTCCATGAAACGAAGAACACGAAGAACAGTTCGGTTTTATAGGATTGAAAACTATGTTACCGAACTCGTGAGTTCGGTTGTTTCGCAAAAAAAATTGTTGAACTGCCATGTAACCGAACTATAGCCATACTACCAAAAATGGAAAAAAATCCATGTAACCGAACTGTTTGATTTTTCCCAAAATTTTTAGTACCCACACTACCGAACTCTAGCACCTTTGTTCGGTTGTTTCGCATAAATGTTTAAAACTGCCATGTAACCGAACTGTACCCTTATTACAAAAATAAAATAAAAAATTGGGCATGTAACCGAACTGTTCTTTTTTTCCCTATATGTTTAGTACCTATATAACCGAACTTGTTCCAATATGTTCGGTTTGTTCGCAAAAAACTTTGACAAACCGAACTCTTGGCTATTTACATATATATGTGGAGTTCGGTTTTCTCGAAAAAATAATTGAGTAACCGAACTCTACCCTGGAACACGATTTTTTTTCTTGAGTTGGTTTTTTTTTTGTGAATTATTCCTTATTTCTTTTGTTTTTTTTGTTTAGTGGCAAAGGTAAGAAATCTAACCAACCATTACCGGAAGATTTGAGAACTCCCACGCCTAGAGGCCCAAAACACTTAGGTGCCGATAAGCGTGGAACCAAAAATGCTAAGTATGAAGGTGGGTCATTACCGGGTGTTGTCATCCAAGATGGTGTCAATAGAGATAATGTTGACAACGTAATCCAACAAGTTAATGAAGAGATCGTGGAAGAGATGAGCAGTCAAGAACATAATCAAGGTGGAGAAGATGAACTAGCTCAAGGAGGAGGAAATGACGGTGGCGATGATGAGGGTGAAAAAGATGAGGAAGGCAGAGACAAGGATGGAGATAAGGATGATGATGGATCATAGGAGGGCTCTGATGAAGAGGAAGAATAATAGGAACAAGCAGACATAGTGGTAAAAAGAGACCTAGAAAGACGCCTAAAAAGCCTTGTGCTAGATATTCGTACATTCCTCATAAGGATTTGTGTTTGCCGCCAAAGAATCCAACATATGGTACTCCAAGAGATGGCGGGGAGGTATTGATGGGCTACAAAAAATCATGGGCTGCCAAGATCTTTGCAACAAAGGTATGGTTCAATCTTAACCATCAAGATTTAGATTTCTCAGTCATTTTATTATATTTTGACATATATTGTTCTTTTCTATATATTAGTATATATGATATGATGTTGTTTTTTTAGGATCATAAAAATGTTATTCGTGTTTTGAAATGTCAAAAGAACAATGTATGGAATATAGAAAATGAGTGTGATGAGGTCCGCCTGGAGGTATTTGATTGTGTACTATGGAACGGGATACAACATGCGCACTAAAAATTTGATGCTGTCATTGTTACTGCATTTGTCGAGAGGGCTTATCCAGAAACGGATACCTTTCATCTACCTTTTGGTGAGATGGCAATAACTCCGGATGATTGTTTTAGAATCACAGCCCTACCAATTACAGGAACAAGTGTTCGAGATGGCTACGATCCCTCGATGAGTTATGAAGTTCTTGAAAAACTAGTCGAAAGGTGTCTAGGATGGAGCGATAAAAAGGAACAATGTGAGTTTAGGCGAGCTAACAAAGAGCTTAAGGAAGGTGATGAGTATAATGAGTTTGAGGAAGACCGCACGTACAAGAAGAAATTGAAAAAGATCAAGCTCAAAACCTTGTTTGATGAGTTTTCAAGGACGAAAGATTTGGTTGCTCAAGGAAAGTTGGTGATGACAGAGGAGAAGACTAAGCACCATGTGACTGCTTATTTTGTATATCAACTTGGAACCATCTTCTTCCCTGACACTTCAGGCCACGTGGTAAATGCTCATTACCTCCAGCTATTGGACCCCTTGGATGAGGTGAACAACTACTCTTGGGGCATTGCGGTTCTTTCATTCGTTCAAGTGGAACTCAGAAAATCTTCGAGGCTTAGGAGTCTATATTTTGGAGGCTTATACACCCTTGTTCAGGTACCCCGTTAAATTATCGTTTGTGTATTTCAATATATAAGTGAATGAATGTGTATTGTTACTAATCATATTGCGAATGTATTATTTTTTGCCTCTTCTTATAGGTTTGGGTGTACAACCACTTCCCTAAACTGCAATTGTCTAATGCTGGCACTCCTTGGCCTTATGGGAAGCCTACAGCTGGTAAATATGAATTTTTGAACTCGCAGGAAAAGAATAAGAAAAAAAAGGTGTTGGAGTTGAGGGAGACATTGGATAAGTTAACAGTGGAAGATGTGGTTTTCCATCCTTACAGCATTGCATCAGATGAAGACGAGGAGGATGTTGATGTTATTGATTTCTCACCTGCTGCGGGTTATAATGGACCGTTGTTTTATCCTGGGGGTTGTACAGTGTATAATCCTCGAAGAGTACTTAGACAACTTTCTTGTGTCCAAAGTCTCCCACAAGTGGAAAACTTCAAGGTAAAGAAGGCCGGAACTAAGAACAACGAGAAGAATTTCATCCCCAAATACGATCCTGCTCCATCAGTGGACCACTGGAAGAACTTTGGGGATTATCTTGTTCCAGTCGAAGAGTTACAAGATTCGTTTGATGAGCCAAATGCCGCTGACGATGGATATATGGAATGGTATGAACATTTTTCTCATCCTCGTGTAATAAACAATGTCCAACAAGCCCGTGCTGATAAAGCAAAAGCGACGGCAATGGAGAAAGAGGCTCAGAAGATTATGAAGCCTACCCCTATGTGTGGTGATGAGGCCTTGATCTTGTGGAATTCGGCGGTAAGATATTTACTCTTATTTTTGTTTTTCAAAACGTTATAAAATATTGAAAAATAATAGTGACTTATGTTTTTGATGAGAAAAGGTGAAGGCAAGTTCTAAATTGTTGAAGAAATTGATGGCAAAAATCCGTAGTGGAGAGCCGATGGAAACTCGAGAACAAACAGACCTCTACAACCGAACTCAAGGGTTGAACAAAAACGAAAACATGACAAAACATCCATAGTCAGGTTCGTTTAACAAGGAAAAAACGGCATGTCACCGAACTGAACAGTTCGGTGACCTACAAAAAAATACGGTGTAATCGAACTCAGCATTCGGTTATATCGCAGATGTGCAGTGTAACCGAACTCAGGGGTTGAACAAAAACGAAAACATGCCAAAACATCCAGATGCAGGTTCAGTTAACTAGGAAAAAACGTCAGCTCACCGAAGAGATTTTTCTTCAACCGGTGGTGAGCCGATTCTACCAAACTTGTCTCTTGATTCCCAAAGTGTTTATAGTTGTTGGTAAAAGCATAAACGAAGCGCTCTTTGTGCGGTTCCAACCATTGCTCCACCACATATGTTATTATATCCTCCGGATATTCGGGGCTAGACCAATGTTCTCTAAATTTGGCAAGATTTAGATAATATTATTCTTCGGTGAGAGACCAAGTCAATGCCTCCCATTCCCCGAAGAAGGCAACCCATTTAGCATGATTTATGGCGTATTGTTTATCGAATTCCTCTTTTGCATCCGCTTGTTCATCTTCCGGTAGATTACTAATCTCTTCCAATCCTTTCCTCTTAGGTGGACAAAGTTGAGGCTTGCACCTATTCATCACATTGCACCATATATGAAATGTACAAAACATATTATGTGCTAATGGGAAGACTTTCTCTATTGCGTTCATCAATGCTACGTCATTGTACGTCGCGATAACCCCGGGAATCTCATCATCTCGGTAGATCGCCTTCACTTGTTGTAGCGCCCAAGTGTAACTTGGTTCTTGCTCGTCCTTTAGAAAACAAAAAGCAACGGTAAACGGTGACTTCGTCGACGTACGACCAACAATGTTCAACAATGGCATATCGTATTTGTTTGTCTTGTAAGTGCAATCCATTATAAGAACATCATGGAATGATTGAGCCAATTGAACACTCTTCGGATGGGAAATGAAGAGATGAGTTATTTCTTCTTCCGGACCTACCTTCTTTTGAACCGCGTAGCCTTTCTCTTGAGCCAAAAAAATAATTGTTGCATTACTTTTCTATCATTCCATTCATTCCTTTTAATCGTCTCAATTCCATTGTAAATGGTGTACAAAGATGATACGTTACTCGGGTTATCTTGCTTTAATAAGCGAAGCATTGTGGAAGGTGGAATACACAATTTCCTATACTCGGCTATTTTTTCCATTTCTCGAGGAGTGAGCCTTGCGGCCATTCCATGCCCTTCAAGATCATCTGGAAGAGGGTGGTTATCACGACCTACCACCTTATCCATAGCTAGAAACCATTTCGTCGTTAATTTGCTCTTGCTAAATACTAGCTTGATTGGACATTTGATTTTCTTTGAGCACGTTGTGTTCTTCCTCGCCGTCTTTCCTTTATACTCATAACCCTTCCTCTTGTGACTAACATCGGGATCTCCACTTCTCTCACAAACCATTTCAAAACGAGTGTTGCTTTCTTTTCCATTCAAAACCAAGACGCAATTGACTCTCTTGGCATGTTCTCTAGACCAATTCTTCGTATCAATAGATAAGTCAAATACCAACTCATTCGCATAGTGAGTAGATGTATCTTCGAACAACATACCAATCGGAGAAGATTGATCATGCATTGGTATAGTTTGTGATTCCATCTACAAGAAATGTAACAACATCAATGCAATCACAAATAAGTTCGGTCACATAATAATTTTATCGGGGAAACCGAACTCATTGTTCGGTTGGTTAAGCAAGTTGCAAAGAAACCGAACAAATAAAAGGAACCGAGTTCGGTAACATGTGAATTTTATCGCAACAACCGAACTAATAAAAGGAACAGAGTTCGGTTACTTTGTATTTTATGTAGATAACCGAACTAGACACCGGAACTTCAGATTTTTTTTGTTTGTTAAGTTCGATTGGTTATGATGTTAGGTTCAAGTTTGCGAAACAACCGAACTTATTAAACATAGTTCGGTTAGATAGTTGGTACATGCCGTTTGCGAACCAACCGAACTGTATACACTTAGTTAAAATTTATTTTTACGTAAAGTTCGGTTAGTTGCGAACCAACCGAACATAACACTGCATCTCAGAACTTCCATTAATGTGGAGTTCGGTAACCTGCGTGTTTGGATAAAGTAACCGAACTACATCTTCAAATGAGTTCGGTTACTTATTCATCTCACAAGGCAACCGAACTACACCTTCAGAACAGTTCGGTTACATGTTCTTCATATAATGTAACCGAACTGTGCAAAATCCAGTTCAAGAATTTACATTTTTGGGGAAGTTTTTACCAATTCAACATACATTATCTAAGTTTGGAGCATACCTGTTCACCCAAATACTCTTCCTCCGGTTGTGGTTGATAAAATCCATCATTTTCATCTTGAGTTTCATTTTGGGGAAGAATACAATCACCATCTAAGAAATGAGCCAAATCCGGATCATTTTGAAGATTAACAAATATTCTAGGAGAGGATGGAGATGAAGAATCAGATGAGTTTTCATCACTTGAATACTCAAAGGGGGTGAATTGGAATTTTTTTTTATTTTCCATGTTTTTCTCCTTCATCTTCTCTAACTCTACTCTCACAATAATTCTACTCAACTAATAATAAACCCATCTTTTAATTTAATCTCACTAATTGTTTTTAACTAAATCATTCACTAATCATAACCTAAATTAATTAAGAGGGTAGATTAGGTATTAAATAAATAACTAGTATGGGGTGACCTAGAATTACTTCTAATGTATTTACCCAAAATAGAACCATGGTCCCCCCAAAAAAACCATGGTCCCCAAAAAATCGTTTGTACGTAGTAATGCTTTATTTTGGTGAGATCGAAACTCGTAAGCTTGATCGATAAAAAAACAAATCAAAAACACGTCGGGTAGGAGCGTACGTAGGGTTTTAGTTGCATGGCCTAGGGGAGTTGTGTTTAGTAGGAACGATTTAGTTTTTCTTTAGGACTAGGTAGGTTTGCTCATCAACTTAGAACTCTATTTTTATGTACGTTCTATATTCTTGGATTCGATGATAATGTCCTTGGAGAATAATGTTCTCCAGGAATATTATTTATATAAAATACATAATATCTCATGAGAATACAAGAGTTATGTTGGAGATAATTCTCCTTATTCCAAATAAGGTAATGAAGATAATATATATTCTATTACACCCCCTTAGTCTGAGCGGGAGAAGAGCAAACGCTAAGACTAGACCGAAAACGAACAAATAGCTAACGAGGAAGACCCTTGGTGAAGATGTTAGCATACTGGTTTTCAAAGGGGACGTGAAGAACATGGATGTCACTAATACGAACGCGTTCACATACAAAGTGTATATGGATTTCCACATGTTTGGTGTGTTGATGCTGAACAGGGTCTCCAAACATATAAATCGCAGTCACATTATCACAATATATGATAGTAGCACGTTGTAGAGGAAGATGAAGCTCTAAAAGGAGGTTGTGAAGCCATGTAGTTTCAGCGACAGCATTTTCTACCCTCGATATTCAGCTTCAGCACTGGAACGAGAAACTGTAGCCTGACGTTTGGATGACCAGGAGACGAGGTTGTCACCAAGAAAGACACAGTAACCCGAAGTAGAACGGAGAGAATCAGGACATCCCGCCCAATCAGCATCAGAGTATGCTGTTAAACCAGAAGTAGTGGAGACCGAGATAAACAAACCGTGATGAATTGTGCCCTGAAGGTAGCGAATAATCCTCTTGAGGGCCTGCATGTGAGGCTTTCGAGGGTCATGCATGAATAAGCATACCTGTTGAACTGCGTATGAGATGTCCGTCCTGGTGAATGTGAGATATTGTAAAGCTCCAGCTAGGCTTCTGTATAGAGTAGGATCCTTAATCGCAGGACCTGAAGTAGCACTGAGCTTGGAGTTGGTATCGACCGGAGTAGCCACTGGGTTACATTGTGTCAATAAGGCACGAGCAATGATGTCTTGAGAATATAAAGACTGTGACAAATATAACCCTGAAGATGATCGAGTGGCAGTAATACCCAGAAAATGATGCAGTGGTCCAAGGTCAGACATGGAAAATTCCCGCTTCATCAAATCAATGAAGCGGTGTAGGAGAGTATTGTTAGAGGCAGTCAAAACAATATCATCAACATATAGCAGTAAATATACCGTATCTGAACCGGATTGATAAACAAAGAGAGATGGGTCACACACACTACCACGAAAACCACAACTAGTAATAAACTTGGCAAACCTCTGAAACCACGCCCGAGGAGCCTGCTTGAGACCATATAGGGATCTGCGTAGTCGACATACGTAATCAGGGTGATCAGGGTCAACAAATCCCGGAGGCTGATGTATATAAACTGTCTCGGTCAGATCACCATGGAGAAAAGCATTCTTGACATCCAGCTGATGAATTGTCCAAGAACGCGAAGTAGCAATAGTAAGAACAGTACGAATAGTAGCAGGTTTTACAACCGGACTAAACGTTTCAAAACAATCAACCCCAACCTGCTGAGATTTACCATTAGCAATAAGACGAGCCTTGTGTCGCTGCAAAGAACCATCGGCATTAAATTTGTGGCGAAAAAGCCACATGGAACGAATAACATGAGCATCACGTGGTCTTGGTACAATCTCCTACGTATTAGTTTTCAACATAGCATTGTACTCATCTTTCATGGTGGCATTCCAATTTATATCCCTAAGAGCATATAAGTGAGAGCGAGGAATTGGAGAGATATGGCGTAAAGTTTGGACATGAAGATTGAGTCGGTGGATTGGTTTGTAAATGCCACGGGAAGCTCTAGTTACTGGGCGAGAAGTGGTGGGAGGTGGAGATGTGGATATAGTATTGGGTGTAGGGACGGTAGTGGGTGGGTTTGCAGTAACAGTGGAGGGGGCAGGTTGTGGTGTCAGGGGGACAGTAGGAGGTGGAGTTCTGTCTGCAGCTGATTAGGAGAGGACAGATAGGGGGTAGTTGGTTGACGTGAGGAGGGAAGTTGAACAGAGTCTGTAGCTGACACAGAGTGGGACAGAAGTTGGGAACGACGTGGAGGAGGAGTGTATGCTGACAGACGTGGGCCAGCAAGGATGTGTAACTGACGCAGAGAAGAGAAGGTGAAAGGTCGTGGGGTAGGTTACGCAGAGTTGGAAATATGTGGTGAATGATGTACAGGAGTTTATTGGGGGGCCTGAATTGTTGTTTCAAAAGATAAGCTGGACTGACGGTGAGGAGGAGTGTACGGGCCAGTGGAAGTGAAAGTTGGTTGTTGTGCGGGAGTCACAGTAGATGGGTAAGATAGATTATAAGAAGGATGAATAAGATGGGAAGGGGGAGACTCGTCATTAGGAGAAGCATTTGGATGGATATTTGTGAAGGGAAAAACATTTTCATCAAAAGTTACATGACGAGGAATAATTATTTTGTTTGTGGTAAGATCAAGGCAGCGGTACCCACGGTGGTTGAGAGGAAAACCAAGAAAGACACATTTAGTGGAACGGGGGGCAAGTTTGTGAGGAATTGTGGATGAGAGATTGGGATAACAAAGGCAACCAAAAGTACGGAGATGGTCATACGTTGGTTGTCGTTGATAAAGAATAGACACTGGAGAGTGAAAATTAAGGACTTTGGTGGGTAGAAGATTATGTAAATAAACTGCCTTAAGAAGAGAGTAGACCCAATATTTGGGGGGAACGGAAACGTGAGACATAATACTACGGGTAATATCATTGACACGTCGTATCATGCGTTCGGCCTTGCCATTTTGGGATGAAGTTTGGGGGCAAGAGAAACGAAAAACAAGACCACTGTCACGAGCAAAGCTATGGAAGGAAGAGTTGTCAAATTCACGGCCCATGTCACATTGAAAACATTTTATTTTGCGTTCAAATTGAGTTTGAACGAAAGAACGAAATTCCAAAAATTTGCTATAAACTTGGGACTTGAATTTCAAAGGGTAGACCCATATGTAGTTGGTAAAATCATCAAGCAATATAAGGTAATATCGAAAACCGGTATCGACATGTAATGGAGAGGTCCATAAATCGCTATGTATGATATCAAAAGGTGCAAAAGTAATGGAATTAGATTCATAAAATAGAAATCGAACATGTTTACTAACTTGACATGAGTGACAAAGTTGAGAAGAATTATTCTTATTACAATGAATAAAATTATTTTTGCGTAAGACATCTAAAATGGCCTTGCCAAGGCGACTGTGCCAAATATCTGGCGAGAAAACAGCAAGGGAAATGGGTGAAGACTGGAACGATTTTGTAGGTGTCATGGCAGAGTTGGTGATAGGGTAGAGCTCCCCGGAACTATCACATCGAAGGATAATCTTCCTCGAACTCAGATCCTTCACAGAAAATCCAGAAGGATCAAACTCAACAGAAACACGATTATTAGTAGTGAACTTACGAACAAAACCTAAGTTTTTAATGATATCGGGAACAACAAGAGTATTTTTGAGTTGAAGGGTGTGAGAAGGAAGAGTTATAAGCTTGGTACCACTAGCCGTAACTGGAATACTATTGCCATTGCCAACTAGGATGGACCGTACATTAATAGAATTGAAAACGATATGTAAAGTACCTGAATTAGCAGTAAGATGCGAAGTAGCACCGATGTCCATGTAAAAAACATCATCAGGTTGTTGGAGATGCATGGAGCTATATGCCTCAGCAATGTCCGTTGGTTGCAATGATTCAGTTGTAGGAATGAGGTATGCCTGTCCACGGCCGCTTCTAGGAGAAATACCACGTTTGCTGTTGCGAGAATTGTTGTTGGGTGGTCTGCGGTTATGCTCAAATGGTTGCCAAGGAGACTGGGTAAGATAGGGGCAGGGTGGGACGGCCCAATAAGGTGGCCATTATGGTGGGTATCTAGGCATAGAGGGACGCAGTCCAGTTGGGGTTGGCAACAGTGATGGGCTTGCAGTAGAGGACGTAGTTGGGCTTGGTCCAGTACGTCTGTCTCCAGAATGGGATTTTTGACCGCGTTTGTGAGAGTGTTGATGAGAACGTGATCTGTTCATTGGAGGAGAAGTAGCAGCTAGGGCAGTTAGAGATGCGGCGATTGAAATCTGTGTTCGACGGATCTCTTCAGTGCGGAGTTGAGATCTTGCAGCATCAAAGGTAGGCATGGACTGCTGTATAAACAGGGCTATGGTGTTGTACTCCTCCGGAAGACCATTAACCAATTGAATAACAAGTTGTTTGTCGTTCATTGGAAAATTAAGATCACTCAAGCGATCGGACAGTGATTTTAGTTTGTCACAATAATCATCAACACTAGCACAATCAGAAAATTTGAGATTGACAAACTTACTTTCGAGATGTGCAGCACCGCTTCCTTTGTTGTCTTGAAAGAGAGTCTTAAGGTGATCCCAAAGTTCCTTTGCAGTTTTTCCTTTCTTGAGTACGGTAAGCAGAAAATCCTTGGCCATGGTTGCGAACATCCATTGACGACAGAGAGCATCTAATTGTTTTTCGATGACGGCATCAATATCTGCAGGTTTTTTTGAACCATCAATGAGAAAAAGCAATCCGTGTGCTTGGAGATGGAGCTCAAAAAGAAAAACTCAAGATGAATATTCATCTTGTTTGATATCAAGGATAATAGGGATTAGATTTTTGATGTTTGTGACGGCAAAAGCCGGGTGAAGAGATTTCTTTTCTCCTGCCATTGTTTAAAGTTTTTAGAAAAGGAATCGATGGGTGGCTGATACCATCCGATGATAATGTCCTTGGAGAATAATGTTCTCCAGGAATATTATTTATATAAAATACATAATATATCATGAGAATACTGGAATTATGTTGGAGATAATTCTCCTTATTCCAAATAACGTAATGAAGATAATATATATTCTATTATATATAAATACATAATCAACCAATGTTATTATTAAGTGTTTAAGGACTAACCATCCATTCATTGGTTTTAACTAACGTCTGTGGTTCGTTGTTGTGGTTTTAGGACGTACGATCCATGGCTACTCTCGTTCTGCCGGAAGATGTAATTTTTCAAATTTTGATATGGCTCCCTGTACGATCTCTGTTGCGATTCAAATATGTGTGTAGATCATGGCATGCCCTCATTCGATCATCTCACTTCACACATTGTCATGGCACCACTACTACTACGGTGGACGACAACAACTCCAAGCTAGGAAGCACCTTCATCTGCCAACACGTGCGAAAACTTGAGTTTTATTTGCTTTCTGATGAAGGCCTCAAGGTGGTGGAGGATCTATTCGAACGACTATGTTTATATTCTAAATATCAGGTAATCATTCGTAATCATTCGTCTAAAAAGCATCTCGGTAAAATCATTCTAAATATCAGGTAATCCTTATTTTATGCAATGATGGCCATAGGCTTCGGTCACAGAGGAATATCTTCTAAAAAGCATCTTAGTAATCATTCGTCTTCCTCTTATGCTTGAATTAAAGTACACGAACTTTGATTTCTTCAAAATACAAGTTCATCTTGTCTGTTCTAAGGACTTCCTTAGACAGACACTCCTTAAGAGGATACACACATAGGCTAAGATTTTTCCATAGCCTGAAACAACAACATCTCTTAAGGTCAGTACAATATGTATTACATACACAATTTAAGATGTACCTCAAGTATGACAAGTCTCTAATCAGATCATCCAAGTTGTTCTCTTGTAATTCTCTTGAGATACAAGGGTAATTTTATACACCTGATATACTGCACATTTACAACAGACATTAAATGCATGAAGTTTGAAAAAGACCATTTCCTTCAGAATATCTTCTGGTTCTCTTCGATCCTCTAGATCATATCAACTAACTTGGTCTTTCAGTCAAATCATAAATATCACATATTTCACAGGTGGTTGTAAATCATATAAAAAATACATATACTATTCACCAGTACATTCTTTATAGCTACCTCAAAATTAAGGTTAGTGCAATATATATCACATATTTGTAATCAAATATGTACCTCATGCATTCCAATATTTGGACCTCTAGTCAGAGCATCCCTGCGATTTCCCAAGATAAACGCCGATATGCACATATGTTTTAAAACACATACTAAACACTTTAGACGGAAACAATATCCTCAAAATTTCTTTTGATTACGTACTGATCCTTTAGACCACGTCAAGCGCACATTAGTTTCCTGTCAAATCTTAAACAACACGGTTTTATTAGTAGATGTAAAACATGTTTATCATACCACAAGATATATCATAATAGATGCAATCAATAAGATTAGTATCTAAGCTCATACAAACTATATGTGTAAAATCAGGTCGCATCAGGTAGACTTCATTTTCTCCAAACCTTGTAGTTTGTCCCGCATATGATTAGCCTTTCAAGAATACTTTCTCAACATCTAGTTAGGTATCATTACACAGTTATACATAATTAAATTAATGTGATTTTAATGAATTATGGTAACGTGCTCTACTGTCCAGAACTCACTCTACATGAGTTTATGAAGTCTCAATATTAGTCTAAAGTTCGACTTCAACGATACTCTCTAAGTCGAGTCTCAATACTGACTTCCTCTCTTCTTAAAAAATACAAAGAGAGCTAAAACAGGATTTTCCTGGGAAAACATCTAGGTTTCTGTAGTAAGATAGACACCCTAGAGATCATGGTTTCAAAATCTATTGACAACAGAATTTTGCTAACTTCAAAACCTCCCATCATAGATCTTATCCCCACATTTGAAAACATGTCTTAAAAACTATGTAAAGCTTAGCGCTTGCTTTGAATAAGTGCAGATTCCCAGCAACTACATTAACTAATCATGGAAAGATGACGCTCATCCCTTGTCCAGTTGAAAATCTCGGCACAATTTAGAATGTTATTGTTCTAAGGAGTATCATTATAAAGGTCACATACAAGACTTGCATTAGGACTGTTAACCCTACGTTATCAATTTTTATTTCAAGAAAAGATTCCAATAGTCTCAAAATAAAAATGCAATCAAAGACATCTCTTTAGATTAGGTTGGTACCTGAAACGAGTTCCACAGTACATTTGCATGTTAACTTACTCATACCGTCGAGCTCCGCGGTACCTTTGCAAGATACTGTTGAGGAAGAATGCAATTTTTGATTCGCACAATATGGTGTTTCAGTTCCCATATCCATCCCCTCATTTTTTGCACAAAAACTTATTTTCCTGATTAACTTAAACTCATAACCAAGGTTAGTGATAAAGATTATTTAATCAAAAAATATGGTCCAATTTCAGAAATAATCTCACACTTTAAGGTAGAACTTGAACAATAACAGTTCAATCGTTCACTACCTGTATGCTGCGGAAACTGGATATGAAATTAAAAATATGCAAGCTCCACAAACCATTAATATGACAACTGGACGTATATCAAACTCAGTAGTATAGTCCACAGCACATTCGTTAGTAGATCATGCTCCTAGAGCCCCGGTAATCCAATAGGAGTTCATTGTCTGCGTCTTAGCCTCAGACCTTACACGGTTCTAAAGTGCATTCCTGCCTGTCATCTAACACAGCTCTTCAAATTTCAACTAGGGATCTAGCTTGGAAATGACTTACCAATTAAACTAAAATCAACCAGCAAAATATAGTCCTGGACCTTCTATGCACATCTCTTGACTTAGATATAGAAATTATTTCCTTTCTTAACAACTTCTTAACCATATTAGACTTATCTGGATGATCAATGGAAACCTTGTATACTTCTCCACAGTCACCACTCCGAATCAAAACGGACAAAATTTTTTGATTCAGAAAGTCAACTAATCTCTTAATTGCTGTATCACCTTCCATGTTACAGAATATTCTTCCTCGTCTTCTTTCCACTTATATATACTTCTTATGGAAACCAATACCAAGATGACTGCAAGAAGTATCACTACTACAACGACAACTACAATAAAAGCAATAAACTTCTGTGGAAACTTTCCGGTAACCGATACTGAAGCTTGGTATGGAACCCCAATTCTAGTGGCAGTTCACCAAGTCATTTCCAAAAAAAAAAAACTTAATATCATATAACCCCACAACACATTTTTTCCATTAATGCTTCCAGAGTCGTAGCTAATTTAAATGGAGGTCTTAATCATACGTCTTAGCCTTGGACGTAACACGGTTATTATATGCTTTCCTGTGTGACACCTAGCACAGTAAAGTAGAGTACGGAATACTCTAGCTATTCCGTTATGGCACGACCCTTGGTTTTGTACCTGAGGTGAAGTCGTTCTAATGGAAGGAACACAAGGACCTACTCCTAGCGCAAATGCCAATTTTTCCCGCATTCACTTGTCATCTCTTTAGCATGCGTATCATGTCGGATTTCGGAATACCGACGCCTTCGTGTAGGTGCTAGCTATGTTGATAGCTTACTATTGTCATCTTTTTCTCTTGAAGCTGTTTCAACGGCTCTAATTCTGAAGATAATGTCAACATGGCTTCGGCTTTTGACAGATGCTCAAATTTACCACTAATTCAAAATTTTGAAATTGGACAGCAAACTCTTCTGTAGCTGATGGTGTAGGTGGATTAACATTATCAAAATAAGAAAACCCATAAAAGGTAAGAGCATCTGATCTGTATCCATTCCACCAAAAGGCAGTATATCACTCTCATACAAGTCGGTGTTTAAGGTTGCATCTATGACAGTCCCTGGACCATCAAATGATTCTGTAAGCCGAGGACGCTTCAACACCGACAATAAACACATGCTCCAACAGCTTTACTTGCTTTATTACAAGCATTATCAGATTGACCCGCCTACCAAATATTATCATGAAACCGATCAGAAAATTTACTTGTGACATATCAATCAAGAGATATAAAAATAAATTTTATGATTTCAAATATGTATGAGAACAATTTCTGACAGGAAAGGGATCGAACAACTACTAGACGCAAAGTGTTTGGTGCGTTCTTATCACATACTAACATGTTTGATAATATTGTCCAAACAAGGATGCAAAAGATACTCGATCTCTATCAAACTTCCATCAATAATGAGATGATAACCACCCACTGTATACAGATACGTGACAAGGATATCTTCTTCTTAGGGTTAAAAAAAAATCTTTAGATTTATAAAAAACAAGGTCGACACTCAGCTTTACTGGTCCTAATTACCCAGTTCAGTTTTTAATTGTTATTATCAAAAAAAAATTCTTGTCTTAAGATTGATGGAGAATAACAATTAATAATTGATCAAACAACTAAATAATATAAGAGGCACTTATCTGATTTTTTGTGTCTTCTCCTTAGTCAACTGTTGATGTCTTGAACATCCTGCCAAACACCATAGAAAGAAGAAATTAACAAGTAATGGTGGATTAAGGCGCATGTTCAACATATTGTCCTTAAGACAAGAATGCCCTGCTACACTCCAAAAAGGATGATGCTATAGCCCTACTGGACATCTGCCTCCAAGATACAACAATCTCAATAAAGTTTGAAGAGCATACTCAAACCTTATTCTATCTAGAACTTAGCAGCGGAAAACACATGAAAAGAACTTAAACCCTCAGTATCAAAAAACATGGAAGACGAAGAAGAAGTTCTTTGTTTATAACAACAATAAAAAAGAGGTTCTTCTTATATAAAACCCTAACCCAAATCCAAAATATATAAGATAAACTTATCTCGTAAAAAATTAAGAGATAAATTTGGAAGGTGTTTTTTATTTTTGGAAAAACCGTTTTATTATTAATTTTTATTCACATAAAACTGTATTTTTCCAACAAGTTTGGTTTATTGAACAACAAAACTGTGCTATGTTACAACTCTATTACCAGTGAGTTTGAGGATCTTGGTTTCGGAGAAGGAATAAATTTTGATTTGAATTCTGCTAAGGCTACTATCTATAAGGAAAGCCTTGTTGCTGTCAATGCAAGTGATTCGGCAACTAAAGCTATCTCCTTCTATGAGCAATTGTAGAGCGATTTGGATTGATGCTCAGCGTTATTCGAATTTGCGCTTTTGCTCAGAATCCAAGCTCTTTCACGCAGGACCTTGAAAGATGGCTTGGAAAAAGTGTGGAGTCGTCCTATAATACAAATCGTACAATGAATTTGGCACTAATTATATTTGGAGCTGTTTCTGCGACGTATATTATTAAGACAATCAAAGATATACCCTAGTAGGCTAGTAGTACTAGTAAGGAAAAAATTGTTATTATGTAGTATGTCTATCTAATACTGAGATCAGATTAGTGTTTCTTTTGGGAATAAAATATATCTTTTGATTTCATCAGTTGATCTAGAATGATAAATCTCCTGCTCTAATTAATTGAACATAGACCTCAAGCACTCATCCAAGTAATTGACATAACTATCATGCTTACAATGCTGCTAGCTTTCAAAATGAGGATTCTAATGCGCGGCTAGCTTTCAAGAAATTTTCAGTTTTGCATGGTCATTCATAATTGACAGTTGACACTAAGTAGCGGGAAAATTGAATTCCCTCATGCCGATGGTTTAAGTTTTGGGGTAATATGGAATCAAATCATAATTTAACCTCACATGATAATATTTTTCATCCTAATACAATGCATCTAAACTAATTTAGTACTAGCACTTAAGAAGATAAAGACATCATCGAATTAATAGTTAGGTCGGTGGTGGGGGCTAATGACCATTAAAGCCTTATAGAATTATCAGTTTTTTTTTTGTATTTACTACTAGAAAATAATCATAGAAGCCTTTGTTCTATTCTTTTTTATCTGCCTCAGAAATTCAATAACTTAGTCCCACATTAATTCCATAATGAGGGTGAATTATCTACCTACTGATCTTTAATCTTTATATGGATGCAAGAGTCATAGACAGTGGTTCAGTGGTTGTATTTTCATTTTTCCTTTTTTCATAAAAGAACCAAGTTTATCGAAAAAGATTTGCTGGATTACAGTTCGCATTATTGGACGAGACCCTACCCTGCCCCTACTCCTCCTATATATGCATAAAGGAGGTGATGCTTCCTCTTCAGTTTTTTGATGAAAAAAGGAATACAGTTCTCAACTAAAAGCCAGCAGCGGCCTAATATTGTCAGTTATAGAAACGCAATAACTAAGAGATTGTTGTTTAATGAAATATAATCTCAACTTTTGAAATAAATAACTTACGGATGAAAAATAATACTAATATGTCCGTATCCACTCCAATGCACGTATAAAAATATGGATGCAGAGAGTCGCGGACAGTGGTTGCATTCTTCATTTTGTTTTCATTTTTCCTTGTCTCTCCATTTGAATTATTATGGAGATCCATCTGAAAAAAAGAACCAAGTTTATGCACTTATTGAAAAAGATTTGCAGGATTAGAGTGAAAATCTTATGTATAGAGCTTCAGAACCAAGAACTACGCCACGAACGCGATTATCTGAAGAGGCAACTGGAATTGAAAACCCAAGAGCTCAGCAGAATGAAAGGGATTTGAAGTTATGGTATAGGACTTTGCACATGATGCAGTAGGAAAAGTCATGCCATTGAAAAGTTAGATCGCATTGTTCTGTCAGATCTTTCTTAACTCACTAGGTTTTCCTTGCTTCTCCTAATTGTAATTTACTATGTTCTTTTCTATTGAAGTTTGTGAGTCTGGATGTTTATTTTAAGAGTTAATTAAGTGGCTGAAACAGCTTGTAAGCCAACTAAATGTTTAGAGCAAAATCTTAAATTTTTCTGTTATATTCTAAGCAGGATACTACACTTGCAAAAATACTATAACATCTTATCTCTGTAAACTACAGGACTACAAACCCTCTCTTGAAGTGTTGAGGATAATAGTCCCACACTATTAATGTCTCCTTAATAACTTAAAATATAATATGGAAGGGCCTCTCCACTCATTGCCAATTGGTTTTGAATTGGATGCCCGTATACTTTAATTTGGTATCAAAGCTAGGCCCGTGTGTGAGTAGGTCCGACGGTCACCACACAATGTAGGTCCACGTGTTAGACCCAACGAAGCTACACGTTAGGGGGCGTGTTGAAGGAACTACATAAGAACTTTTCTTGGAGCACCAACCTTTTTCTTCAACTGTCGAACAAGATAACGTTCTCGGGCTGCTAGAATTTTACTGTTGCAGTCGTCCGCTTCTTTCTTTGGAAGATCTGAGACACAATGTCCCCGTGAAGTGTCTTCTGGAGTTGCAAGTCCACCACTAAGCTTGTTTACATCTACTTTCTTAAGTTTCTGTAAGATTGGCTCCACCCATGACACCTCCACTGCACAAACACTGCGCATGAAAGGACGAGATGTAGCAATGAGTTCATGGTACACGACATAGTTGGGTAGCATTCCGTCCTCCTCTGGCTTCAACACTGATGATGGGTGTACCTTAACAAGCTCGGCCTATTGGCTTGCGTAACCTACGGACAGTGCCCTCCTCAAGTTCTTATAATCTTGCTGGCTTTCTTGTTTTGTTTGCACATCCAATGGCCCTTTTGCTATTTTCTGCATTACTTGAGACAATTGTTTCCTGACATCCTTGGTGAAAATCATTCCTCGTACCTGCAAGTCATTGTCTGCGCACCAACGCGGATCATAGCTGGCTTGATCCCAATCTTCATACACTTGCAGCAACTGGATGTGATCACCCCATCCAGAAGCGTCCGGTAAAACTGAATGAGCATGTTTCCTCTTCTTGTCGATAACCTTACAGTGGAAAGGATGTTTCTGCTGATATCGTAGCAACAACAGTCAGTGCCTGTGACAAGCAACCACACTCGTTTGCCTCGATCAAGGTTCTTGAAAGTGAAGGTTCTAGTGGCAACTCAGACATTGTTCTTCCAACTTGTGTAATTGCTCCACTTTCATCAACAGCACCAATGAGATATAATTGCTTCAGAGCGTCTTCTAAAGAATCACGCGAGGGTGGATCGAGGAAATCTAATTTGAGGACATCCATACCTGGGAGGCCAAGTGACTTCAAATAAAGCACACACCCAGCAAGAGAAGAACGCTGTATTTCAGGGATTGTAACTCCGCGAAAATCCTCATGGTAAATATCTGACGTGTACAACCGGTAACACTTTCCTGGACGTGTTCTTCCTGCTCTCCCTGCACGCTGATTAGCTTGCACTTCGCTAATCTGGACGATGTCAAGAGAGTACATGCCCGTCGATGGGTTGTATTGCCTTTGCTTTACATAACCAGTGTAGTTACAGGTTTTCCTACAACCACATCCCACTATAACTATAATCAATACTAAGTAATTATCCTGAATTCTTTATTGATTATCAAGACTCAAGTCGATTTACAAGATGGATACAAGTATTACAACAATTCTACTTGTAAACCTAAATTCACTTCCTCTCTCTCTATTTCTAAACCAAGACTTACCTTAGAATCCCCCAAGAAATAATGACTCTTTCCTTTATATAGGATTTTACATAGTGGATGACAGCTTATAATCCCTTTATTTTCGGGATCTTTATGCGACACATTCGCTCATATACAATCGCTCATCTTCGCATAACTTACAACTTCGTATAATTCTTCACACATTACTCGTGACTTTGATGCCATCATCTGGCATGTCATCTCAATTTGTTGTGTGCAATGCTCCTTGCGTATGTTATATTCCTCACTTCGCATAGTTATTTACGTGTGCGATATTTAACTCCTACATTTGCCTCTTCTCATATTGCTTATTCTTCAGAGTGAGCGATATGATAAATTCTCCTTTTATAAATCGCAAATGCCTATCTTTTTCCATTTTATTTTGTCGACAGTTATTCGGGTTTCAAGCTCTCCTCTACACGTGTCCATTTTCTTCCTTTTTACGGCTTGAACCGTCTTCAACTGGTCACTTCTTTTCACCTGTTTAAAGTTTTGTCCACAAGAATTTCTTCCTTTTTCATCATTCATCTTCTCTCTCTTGTTTCTATCCATCTTCATCTGCCACTACCCATTTCTGTTGCTGCTATTGATTTCTTCTGCTATTGTTCTTCTACCATGAACTCTAAATCAAGGTTCGTTTCTTTTCTTCATGATGATTATTTATTTTAACCATTAGTTTTTTTTATATGGTCTAATTCCCATACTTTCGCAGAAAAAGCTCTTCCAGTAGCGTTCTTCGAATCATGCAAAGACCCAACTCTTCTTCAAGTGAAAATAAAGAATCGCAAAAGAAGAAACCAAGCTTTGATAGTGAATCTCCAAATAAGGAATCTCACAAGAGGAAGACTTCGCACAGTAAAGAAGTAAGAAATATCCAATTATCTTAAAACAATATTGTTGCCTCTATTTCTTATCTACTTTATTTTCACAGGCTTCCGATGCTGAGATGGTTGATAGTAAGAAGCAAAAAGTTAAAAGGTCTCGCAAACCCATACCACTCTCTTCAAATCTTTCTATTTTAGAGTTTAGCTCTACAGATGTTGTCCCTGTATCCACAGTTCAGTCTTCGCATATTAATCCTCCTATCATTCCAACAATAAGTCAAGCTCTTGAAAAAGATATTTTTGTTACCCATATATCTCCCCAGGCTCCTGAGAAGAATGTTCTTGCTACTCCTTCACCAACAAATCCTCTTATGGATGAGAATGCCTATGTTACATATGACGAAATTTTTAAAGAATCCCCTGTGAATAAGGAGTTTTCTCTTAGCAAAATAATGAAAAGTACTCCTCTTGTTGCCTTTGCGACGCCATCGTATGCAAATCAAACTTTCCCTTCACCCATTAGTTCTCGCTCTCATCCGAACCTTTCTCAAAATAAATCCGTCATCCCAACAGATTCTATTACTCCTCCTCTTTCCTTACTAAATTCTTTTCCTTTGAATAAAAAAGCTTTGGATAGTGTAAAACTGGATACTCAAACTTTATTCGACGTTACAATTCTGCCCAATCTTTAACTGATGATCCTTGCAAGCTTCTCTCTTGTTCTGCCTCGAGCAAGCTTCTTCGTGAATTTCCCGTTGACAAAGCTTCACGGGATGAGGTCCTTTCTCAAATTGACTCGAGTTTCCACGTCGCTCTAGATGTTCTGGTAATTATCCTTCGCACCTTAACTTTTATCTTCTTTAATGACATTTCCAAGTACTAATCCTCATCTTTTCCTTTTTTAGGAATCTCATCGTCGCGTAATGCTTGCTGAAAAGCATTTTGAATTTAGTTGTTCTCAATTGGAACTTTCGCAGAAAAATGTTTCTTTGGAAAAGGAAATACAAAGGCTAAGAGGGGAACTCCAGATTTCAAATTTTGAGGCTGAAAATCTTCGCAGCGAAAATCAAAAGCTTAGAGGTATTTATTTTTATCTTCGAGTCACTTATCGTATTCTGTATTCCTTCGCATATGTTCATTTTTGTAAATTTCATCGTGCATTTGTTAAGATTTAAACCATAAGCGAACGAATGAGAGATATGAATTTCAATTCCTTGCTGAAGATACCCAAGCGAATAACGCGAAGTTGCAGTCTCAACTAAATCAATTAAATAATCAATATTCATATTCACTTGATCAGATTGACAATCTTTCCCATGAAAATGACCATCTCACTCAAAAAATTGATTTTCTTAGTGATCAAATATCTTATTTTTATAAATTCTCACGCGATGCTGACTTTCTTCATCAAACTTTATCAGAAGAAATCCATACTCTTTCTAGGGAGAAATTATCTTTCTTGAAGAAAGAAGCAATGTTTTCACATCAGTACTCAATTCTTCATGAAATAAATGAAAACCACACGCGAACTCTTCGCGTACAGAAGGAGCAGCACGAAACTTCGCTTAAGGATTTAAATTCCCGGAATGAGAAACTAATTCAGAATAATATAAGTCTTTCTATGAAGAAAAATCATTTTCAACAACAGTATAGTCAATTAAAGAATTCTTATGACATTCTGAAGAAGAAGAATAATAAAACTCTTTCCTCCGAAGAAAAGAAAATTCGCTCTCGTCTCAGTTGTTCAGTTGGTGATGGATTTCATAAGGCTATGGAAAGTATGAAGGACAATACCCTTTCTTTTTCCCAATTCTTCCAAGGTAGTCCGCTAGGGTTGACTGCCTTATTATGATTTCTTAGCATTTTTCCGTACAATATTAATTCTTTATTTCTATTTATGGTTATTTATTATTCTTTGTAGATTCTGAAAAATCGCACCAGTCTGTTGTTGCTCAATTGAATTCTGAATTATCCAAGGTTCGCAAAGAATATGCAAATATGGAATTATCTCGTGGGAACCTTGAGCTCTCTCTCTCTCTCTCTCTCTGCGTCTCGAAGCAGAGCACGAAGAAGATTTGCATTTCATAAGAATTTTCTAGAGATAAATGCTAGAAATATCGAAAGAGCAGCTATTCGCAAAGGCCACTCTAGTTCCCAATCTATTATTGACGAAATTCTCTCAAGTAACTCTCTTCCAGCAGTAAAACTCCCCGTATGCAATGTGAGTGCGGATGAAGAATATCCTGAGCCCGATAGTGATTTTGACTTTTTAAGCGATGATGAAAAAGATCTAGATGATGAAGAAATTCAGCAAGCAGAGAAATCTGCTAATGAAGCCGGTACTGAGATTGAAAATCCTGAATCCAGTGCTAAAGTCTGAAAATTATCTTAAATAAGATGCTACTGTTAAGCTTTCTTAATTTCCCTTCTTTATTTTGTCATATTTTGAATCTTTGCAAGCTTGTTTATCACAAGGAAGATAATACATTGTTGTTTTAATTCCCATACTTGCCTCTTATTATTTTTCTTATAAGAAACACTCGTGCGAATTTATCAGTGGTTTATTTAATTTACTTAGGAGGTCTTATTTTGCCTTCCTATGTAAAGGTCTTATCTTGCCTCATTTTTGTGCGACGAGATCGCAGGAGGTCTTTGTATTTTAGTACATCGACCCATTTATCTCGTCTTAACTTTTTCGCTTGTATTATTTTCTCTTCAGGTTTGTCGCATAAATATCAGAAGTCTTAATACTCACATGAGTAAAAGCCTTATGATATTTACGTCTTTTGACACAATTCAGCTCCCTAATGGAGGGTGTCGTCCTTATCTTCCCCTATGATTTCCCCTTCAAAGAACCTTACCTCTATCTGGTTAAGATTATGGCTCTTCCCATCCGGCTTTTCAACAACCAGTTGATTTCGCAATCTCGCATACACTACCTATAGGGTTATGGCAGCAAGATTGCACCCTAGGTGGGGTATCTTCGGACCTAGTGCATCATAGTCAGGACTTGTCAAGAGTGGAAAGGTACGCTCCAGATGCCCCGGGCACTCTTGACTCAACCGTGTACCTCGGCGCCATGATCGAGTTTCTGCACTCCTTAGGAGAGCCTTTCTCACCTTAGTTTCTCAATCTAAGATTGTTATCTTAGAATGAAAGTTTAAGGTGTTTCTTCCGGATGGGCATCATCGTTTTTTTCTCACCCCAAATTATCTCCACAACTCAAGTTCCGGGGTCGTTGTAGCCTTCCCTTGAGTCATGCCTTCTAGGTCTTTCCGACCATGACGCGCGATAGGTCTTACTATATTGCCTCTTGCATATAAGCGAATTAGGGTGCACGCCACATTCGGATTCCTAGCCAATATGATAATAAATATCATTTTTGTTGCCTTTTCTTATAAGATTTTATTTTTCTTTTATAGAATTTCTTAACTTTCAAGCGAAATATTCGCATTACAAACTTGTTTCAAAAAATGAACTTTCAGGATATTATCTTTTTATTCATGCGAATTGATTCGCAGGTGGCTATGGATAATATTTTTTCAAGAATTGGATATTCCAAGGGCGATCTAGTTTACGGCCTATATTTCGTCCTTCAGGATCCATTAATTCATAGGCTCCCTCTCCAACTATTCTTTTTATTATGTAAGGTCTGTCCCAGCTTTTCTCCAATTTTCCATCTTTCTCTTTTTGATATATTGGAATCTCGCGCAAAACTAATTCGCCTGGTTGGAATTCTCTTACTTTAACCCACTTGTTATATTCCCGATCTAGTCTTTTTTGATAATTTTCCATGTGCTGCAAAGCGAATTCTCTTACTTCTTCCAAATAATCTAGCTTTGTTAAGATCAAGTCCGCACTTAAATTCTTTTCCCAAGCTTCTCTTTTTGTGGTAGGGATGATCACTTCTGTTGGTAGCACTGCCTCTACTCCATATGTCAGACAAAAGGGCGACATTCTGGTTTCTTCTCTTCTTGTAGTTCTGTAAGCCCACACCACATTATGTACTTGTTCGCACCATCCTTTATTGTGCCCTTATAACTTTTTCTTCAGGTTGTCTGCGATTGTTTTATTTGTAGCTTCTACTTGTCCATTGCTCTGATGATATAAAGGAGTAGATTTTCCACTTTGAATTTTGAACGTATTAAGCAGCATTGTTATATTCTCGCCTTCAAACTGCTTCCCATTATCAGACACCAATTGTGCAGGGATGCCAAATCTGCATATGATATCTTCAAAAATGAATGTGAAGATGTCTTTATCGCGGACATGTTGAACTGATTTTACTTCCACCCATTTAGTGAAATAGTCTGTTGCGACAATTAAGAATCTTTTTTGTCATGTTCCTGATATAAATGGTCCAACAATATCTATTCCCCACTTTCCAAAGGGCCGCACATTTGTTGTTGTATTAAGCATAGCTCCAGGTGCATGTATCTTCTTTCCATGACGTTGACATTCTTCGCATCTCGAAACTTGTTTTGCATCCTCATGCATGTATGGAAAGTAATAGCCCTGTATTTTTGCTCTGTATCCCAGTGATCTTCCTCCACTATGATTACTAGTATCTCCATAGTGTAATGCTTTTAGAATTTCGATTCCTTCCTTTCGCGTAAGACATCTGAGCGAAGGTCCAAGGAATGATCTTCTATAAAGAACACCATCCCTTAATTCATAATTTTTCGCACGACTCTTTAATTTGTGTGCTTCTAATCTTTTTTTCGGCGATTCCCCCTTCTCTAGATAAGAATTTATCTCAGTTCTCCAATCCTTCTCTTCGCTCACATTTTCTGCTTGTGCATCGTCTATGATCATCACATCTATTTTCATTTCTTCATCCTTTTCTATAGATGGTAGTAATAGTGTTTGTATCTTTATATTCCTTGCGACCGGATATACTAACATTGATGGTATGAAAACCAATGCATCTGCAAGTTTATTATCTTTTCTCCCTATATGTCTCCAACTTATTTTTGGTATTTGCATTACTAAATCCATAACCAATCTCCTATATTTTTGCAAAAATGGTTCATTAGTACTATATGTGCCTTCTATCTGATGAATTACCAATTGGGAATCACTTGTTATTCGCGCATCCTCAATCTTCATTTCAATTGCTAATCTTAGTGCGTGGACGACTGCTTCATATTCAGTTTCATTATTTGTGGATGCGAAGTCCAATCTGAATGAGTAAGCCGTTCTCGCTCCCGTTGGTGAAATTAATGAATACAATACCAATCTCATTTCCTTCTCTATTGGAGGATCCATCCACCAAAATCTCCCATGTGTTTGGATTTCGCTCAGTTAATAAATCATTAGGATTTCCATGTTCTTCATCCACCTCCATCATTTCTTCTACATATTCATCTTCTTCTATTGGAAATTCTGCAAGAAACTCGGTGATAACTTGAGATTTTGGTGAAGATAAGATTCCATAGCCAATCTCATAATTTTCTAATTGTGCATTCCACCTCTCTATTCTTCCTGACCTCTTCGAATTCTTCATTGCATTTTTAATTGGTACTCTTGTTAATACTTTAATTTTGTGAGCTTGAAAATAGAGGCGAATCTTGAATGATGCATATACCAGTGCGAGAATCAGCTTTTCGATTTTTGAATAATTTTTTATGCGGAGTTATATGTTTTGCTTATGTAATATATCGGTTTTTCTACACCTTCCTCTGATCATAATAGTAGTGCACTTAATGCATGAGATGTTGATGCTAGATACAATAACAATTCTTCTCCTTGCTTTGCCTTTTGCATAGTGGATAAGTTTACCAAATAATCTTGTATGCTTTGTCGCACTCCATTGTCCATTCGAATTTGGTTCCCTTTTTTAATATATTGAAAAAGTGTTTGCATTTGTCCAAATATCTTGCAATGAATCTTCCCAATGATGCTATCAACCCATTTAACTTTTGAACATCTTTGACTGTCGCAGGTGGTGGCATATCTCTAATCGCCTGTACCTTCTCCGGATCAACTTGTATTCCCTCCTTGGATATAATATAGCCTAAGAATTTTCCTGATGATACACCAATTATACATTTTTTTGGGTTTACTTTAATATTGAATGTTCGCATCTGTTCAAATATTCTCGCAAATCATGAACATGATCTTTCGCCTCTTTGCTTTTAATTAGCATGTCATCTACATAGACCTCAAATGTTTTATGTATCCATTTTTCGAATACGTCATGCACCATTCTTTGATAAGTCGCACCAGCATTCTTCAACCCAAACGGCATTTTCTTGTAAAAATATAAACCTCCTGGTGCGAAGAAAGCGGTGAGTTCTTGATCTTCTCCTACCAAATGAATTTGATTGTAGCCTTTGTACCCATCTAACATTGTGACTCTATCATTCCCTGATGTCGATTCCACCATTTGAGGTATGTCGGGTAACGGGAAACTGTCTTTAGGGCATGCTTTGTTTAAATCTGTAAAATCTATGCAAACCCTAATTCATTTGTTCTTTTTAGGTACCATCACCATATTTGCTATCCATTCTGGATATTTTTCCTCCCTTATAATTCCTGCATTTAACATCTTTTGTAGTTTTGCTTCTATTTTAGGATGATAATCAGTTGCAATTTTCCTTATCCTTTGCTTGAATGGCTTTACATTGTTCTTAATGTCTAATTTATGACATGCGACAGACGGATCTATTCCAGGCATTTCTTCCATATTCCATGCGAAAATATCATTATACTCTCGCAGAATGCTTATTGTTTTTTCCTCTTCTTCTTTATCCATTTTAGTTCATATTCTTAATATTTTTGGTTCTTCTTCAGTTCCTATATTTATCTCTTTTGTTGGTTCTGCTGCGGTAAAATTTGCTTTTGGTTCTCCCATAGGTGTTGGTTCCTTAATTTCTTTACTTCGTCCACCTTCCTCCGCTGGATCTTCGCCTAGTATTCCTTTTCCTTCTTTCGCTCTTATCATGTATATTCGAAATTCCTCTTCTTTCCTTTGTTCTTTGGCTTTTATCCATCGATCCTTTCGTTTTTTTGGCTCGTCCTTCATAATTTCGCACATCTATTTGATTACAAATATTCGCAGCCTTAATGTCTCCTCTGATTTCACCTATATTGCTTGGAATTGGAAACCTGGTGCATTGATGTAACGTTGACGCTACCGCCTTTAATCCATGTATCCGTGGTCTTCCCAATAGCATGTTGTATGGTGAATCAATGTCAATCACACACAATGTTATGTTTCAACTTCTCCCAGTAATATTCTCATTATGATTTCTCCCTTTGGCTTTGTAACCGCTCTATTGAATCCATGAATGTTATAGGGTGTAGGTGTCATTTCAGCATCTTCATATCCCATTGCTTTGAATGTGCGATAGAATAATATATCAACTCCACTTCCTGTATCTATCAATTTCTTATCAATCGCCCATCCTTCAAATGTCCTCTGTTTTGCAATAGTTTTTTCTCGCTCGAATGTGACCGTAATTACCAATGGATCTGCTCGCTATAAGTTTTCTTCTGGAATTTCATCTGCCGCAAAGGAAATCTTCACCTTTTCCCAATCTTGTAGTGGTAATTCATTCTCTACTGTTTCCATCTTCTTTCCTTCGTAATTTCTTTTATGAATTCTCCCGGTTACCGTCGTATGAAAATCTGCCTCAGAGATTGATACTTTAGTAATGTTGTTACACTGTATATCTCTGCCTCTTTCTTGAATTGTGTTGACTCTTGTTATCTTCATAGATCCCTTGTGAATTTCAGATCTATTAACAGGAATTAACATCCAGCCCTGATTTCTAGCGCCGAAAATGTAGTTACAGGTTTTCCTACAACCACATCCCACATCCCATTATAACCAATACTAAGTAATCATCCTGAATTCTTTATTGATTATCAAGACTCAAGTCGATTTACAAAATGGATACAAGTATTACAACAATTCTACTTGTAAACCTAAATTCACTTTCTCTCTCTCTATTTCTAAACCAAAACTTACCTTAGAATCCCCCAGAAATAATGACTATTTCCTTTATATAGGATTTTACATAGTGGATGATAGCTAATAATCCCTTTATTTTCGGGATCTTTATGCGACACATTCGCTCATCTTCGCACAACTTACAACTTCGTATAATTCTTCACAAATTACTCGTGACTTTGATGACATCATCTGGCATGTCATCTCAATTTGTTGTGTGTGATGCTCCTCGCGTATGTTATATTCCTCACTTCGCGTAGTTATTTACGTGTGCGATATTTAACTCCTACAACCAGAATCGATAACGTACACCATGTCATCTACTATCAAAGATGTCTCAGCAATGTTTGTTGCAACAATGAAGCGCTTACAGCTTTGCGGGGGTGGACTGAACACACGCATCTGCATTTCGGGTGGTAAAGAACCATGAAGTGGAAGGATCACAGCATCCATACAACATCCTTCTTCCAGACTTTGAATTCTCTCTTCCAACTTCTTTACGCTTTTGTCTATATCATCCTGCCCGGTCATGAATATTAAAACATCTCCTGGTGGTTAATGGATGTGTATATCGAGAGCTTTATTCAAGCAAGCATCGAGATAACTCGTTGGACGCTCACTACTATACATTATATCCACAGGAAACAACTTACAAGGGACAGTCAAAACAGGACAATTCCAGAAGAACTCTGATACCGTGGCACCATCCAATGTTGCTGAAGTGATCAAAACCTTTAGATTATCTGACCGCATTTTTACCAATCGCTTCACCAATCCTAGCAATATGTCTGTGTTTAGACTCCTCTCATGTGCCTCATCCAATATGATGACTGAATATTGTTTAAGCTTTGGATCTGATAGACTTTCACGAAGTAGAACTCCATCAGTAAGATACTTGATCTTAGTCTTCTTCTTTGTTCTTCTGTCTTCGAACCTAATAGCGTACCCTACTTCCTCACCTAACTGCACATTCAGCTCTTGCGTTACTCGTCTGGCAACTGAGAAGCAGCGACTCTACGAGGTTGAGTTACCGCAATTATTCCAGAATTTGTGTATCTTTTACGGTGTAATATTTGAGGGAGCTGTGTACTTTTACCTGAACCTGTCTCTCCAATTATAACTACTATCGAATTTTGTTCTACTGTTTCTAAAATCTTGTCTTCCAATTCAAGTATTGGAAGAATTGCCATTAGTATTGATTTCAGTTTTAAACCAAAACAAACAACAACAACAAAAAATTAAGTCCAAGACTCTGAAGCTTTGTCAGTAAAATGACCCCGACCCGCACACCTCTTATGGTTGAATTAGTGGAATTCTTATGCAATGGATTATTATTTATAAAGAGATAGAAGAAAACCAAGTTATAGCGTTGCACGGATTCCTGGAAATTGCGTTTTTCTAGAATGGAAAGGCTTTATTTTTAGAAACCGATGAAAAATAGCAGTCGGTGGAATATCGATTTACTCTTTTTACTCATTCCCAGCCAGGTTACCTGTATCCAGTGTTTTAATTTAGCAAGTCTGACTCATAATACGAGTCTGACAAACAAAAAGCTAGAAACTACTCTTGAATCTCAGTCAGATCGAGCTGTATACAGTGTTTTAGTCAGATCGAGCTGTATACAGTGTTCCACTGACAAACAAAAAGCTAGAAACTACTCATGAATCTCAAGTCAGATCGAGCTGTGTACAGTGTTTTAGTCAGATCGAGCTGTATACAGTGTTCCAATTTTGCCAGTCTGACTCAAGTCTGACTCGTAATAGAGTGAAACAAAAAGCTAAAAACTACGTACGTACTATTGCATCTCAGTCAGATCGAGGTATGTAATCTCTCAGTCAGTTTTACATTTACAGCTTTGAGAGCGGGCATTAGATGTTTTTACCCACAAAAAAATATTTACATTTTTCTTGCAACATTTACAAAATTATTAAATCTTTGTGTATCTAGAAAGTTTTGATTTGTTTAGAACAGCTGTCGGGCCAACTTTTTAGCTTCATCACCTGGGAGAAGTTCTGTAAACGGTTCCAACTCTTCGCAACGCCTCGTTAGGCGTTTCATCTTTTTTCCAACCTGTTTCTTTGCCTTGTCAAGTTCTTTAGACACCTTGGCCAATTCAACTGACATTTCACCCAACTCCAGCTTTTTCTCTTCCAACTTCTTAGCAATGCCAGGATCTATCTGTTGTTGATGACTTTCAAAGTTCACTACCGGAAATCTGACATTAGGCTCCCTGGATTTGGACACAAATGACACATGCACATTGAGAAGCCCACTTCCAATGAAATTAGTGAATCAGCGATTCAAGTAAGAGAAGGTTAAAGATACTTACTTCTGTGGTCCGAGAGCCACGACGCCCCTGCCTTTTATAATGCCACCATCCAAAGATATTGCTCCCTCCTTTATATATCCATGTGCCTGGTACATTTGCTTCCTTGTTCCATAAACTTGGACCTCTCCAAATAGATTATAGAACAAGGTCTGTCGAAGATCATATCCTTTACTTGTTTTTGTATGCAAATGCTGGATGTCTATATTGACCATGTTGACAGCGTACCCTAAAAACCCTGATGGAGTCTCTCCCGGTGGATCTATCAAGTCAAGCTTTTTCTGTGGATCATTGCTTTTAGACTCTCCACTGTATGGACTGCCGAAAAACAAAAACTAATCAGGTGAAAAAATGTTTCTCAGGAAGCACATCTACCATATACAAACAAAATAAAAACCTCTGAAATTGCATAGTTCTTAACAGTTACGATATTACCAGAGGTCCTCCAGACATATAGCAAGAAACCCACAATCTATCGTGCTTCCGAGCTCAGCTGCCAATAGATGCAAACCACCAGCAGGATCTATTTCTCCACTTTTTTTATAATTTTCGAGACGACGTGCATTAGCAGAGGACTTGCACACCACTGCAAGCATGAGGTCTTCACCCAAATACTCCGCCAACATCCTGCAACATCAGGCATTAGAATAACACAAAAATTAGCTAGTTATAGTTCCCGATCCATAGTCAAGTTCTTGAAAATAAAAATGTACTGTCAAAATACCTGCTTAGGCTATCCGTGTTAACTGATCCTAGCAGAGCAACAATGCCTACTATCCCTGGCAGCATAGACTGTAAGCGAGGTGGAAGTGTGCACAAAACTGAAGCAGCTGTATTGTTCTTTTTGATTTGACTGATAATAACCTCTTTGTCGGTCACAAAGTTGCCCGACTGGCTAGTTGTTTCATGCTCAAATAAATCTGGAGATGCATCAATATTAAAAAATATTTTTGGGGTCAAATTTTGATCAGTTCAAACTAAGAAAATTGTAAGGCATCTCTATCGAGTAAATACCGAAGGAAGCAACTATTCATGAAGACATGTTATTCCAAAATATTTACTGTTAGAAGAAATTTAGCAAGAAAACAATTAAAGATCAAAGAAACAGATCTGACCTTGCAGTTCAGATATTTCTTGTACAATACATGTCTTCTTTTCTTTGAGCGCTTCCAGATTCTTTCCTTGCTCTCCAATAAATGTTCTAATCCTTTCAACATCAGAGCGAAGTTCCTGCAATGTAAAATGAATCAGCAAATCAGAAGATTCATGGGAATAATTTGCTCACTTGGAAAGACTATATTGATGTCTTATTTTAAGTTATGGAACAGGCTTTTCATGTGGTCTGTACCAATGCTTATTTTAGCATTTTAGACAGAGGATTATACAGGACAATCATCTTCATTCTGGTAATAAATCATTTTTATACTTTAAGTAGCTTTTAGACCACCAAATAGCAGAGGCAAGGAGTGGCCACAGCTCCCACTTCACCAAGTTCAACAAGGATTTCTTTCTCCTAAATCCTAAATCTAATCCCTTACACCACAGTTTTGCATGTAACTTCTCTTTTTTAGCCTAATTGATTTGAAACTCTCTTAAGCAAGTTGGGAACCAACCCAGAACTTCGAGACCAGTGATATTGAGCTCTTTCAACTTTAAGAACACGAAACTCTTAAGAAACATCTACATTATGATTATACCTTCACGTCACTGAGATTGTAGTTTAACAAAACAGAGGCAGATTCCTCCTGAGAGGGTACCATCCTTCCATTGGGACTTTGGAATTGCACGTCCTTGTGCTCAGCCATTAACAAAGCAGAGGCAGATTCCTCCTGAGAGGGTACCATCCTTCCATTGGGACTTTGGAATTGCACATCCTTGTGCTCAGCCATTAACGAAGCAGAGGCAGATTCCTCCTGAGAGTGTACCATCCTTCCATTGGGACTTTGGAATGGCACATCCTCATGCTCAGCCGTTAATGAAGCAGAGACAAATTCCTCCTGAGAGTGTACCATCCTTCCATTGGGACTTTCGAATGGCACATCCTCATGCTCAGCCAAATTGACCTCCATAGTTGGAGTTTGGACAACATTCACCTAGGCATCAGTTTCCATAATCTTAAATTCAAATCAATGGTTGTGCAAAAAATAATAAAAGACAGTTGTAGTCTTAATGTCTTAATAACCAGAAATTTTGTTGTATACCTTAACAAGCACGACAAGTTCAGGGTTGCAAGAATGAGCAGCCTCAAAACTGAAAATCCCTGGTTCTAGAGGAACAAATATGGAAGCCACAAGACACATCCCTTGCTGAAATGTGTACTCAATATCATCTAATACTGAGGATGCTGATCTTAGTATCAGGGTATGTGAACGGTTAGATAGAAAATCATCATGTATTGTTTCATCAACAGTTCCATCTGAACGAACAACTCCAAACATGAGACTGTCTAGTCGTGAACCAGCAACACAATTACCAGGTAACTGAAAGAAAATCAGTAGAAATTTCTGAGAAAATACATATATATCTCCAACAAGATTCACAAAAAACACTCATAAAATGCACTAACCGTGGACAGTAATCTCAGCTCTCTTCTGCCAATTTGGACTTCTTTCTCAAAAAGCAATTGTTCCTCGTGTTCAACAGAAAACAAAGCTGTTCAACGTGTAAATTAGAAGAAATTTTTTAACTTTTTATAAAGATCACAATAGTCGAGCTAGTTTCTTTCTATTTCTTTTTGAAAGGGAAATATACATAAACCGAAGAACAGAGCTGGAAAGTTGGTGTGAGAGAAGTCATACTAGACAACTCTCACCACCATAGCTAGTTTTTTCAAACTATAGAAGGGAACTCATGTTAACAAAAGTTGCAACTGGAAGCCAGGAAGGTCACAACTGATTCGGAAGTGAAAATGCAGTATACTAGAAAACTGCACGGAAATAGTGCCATGTCCCTTGCTCTATATTCCTTCATTTATAACTTGAAATATTGTAAATCTTTTCTGAAAGGAGGGATACATGTTAAGGCAGAGGTTAAATCAAAAATATAGGAAGGGAATAATGTACCAGTTTCTCCATAGCTCCCGGTGACCTTCAGGATTCCATTAAGAATGATAGATCCTTCAGCATCCACCTGACACCATCATTCAAATTGTATGACATGACCAAGAAATATATACCACATGCACACTGATCAAATGTTAGTTCGTAAATGGATGCTACGATTGACATAATTTGGCTAAGTAGAGAAAGTAGCCAGCAAAAAAGCTACAGCATCAGGATCTTAGCAGAATCCGAGACATAAATGTCCTTAATCCTTATGACTTCCAACTGTGCATACCGAGGATATATAATGGCCTGGAATTAAGCCAATTTCATGAATTGACAGATCTGCTAGAGGTGTTTTTATTGGCACTGGAACTAAATGTTACTATGTAATCGTGTTGTATATCAAGGAAAGGTGCAGATGAAATAGCAAAAGAAAAATTGTTGAAAGGATCCTCACCTTCCGCTTAGGACCAGCATTATCTTGAAAGCAAAATCCCTTCACATTTAATATAACTTCAATCCCTTCTTGAACATGATTACCATAACTATCGTACATCTAGGGAAAAATCAATAGCAAATGAGTGTTGGAACATGGATTCAACAAGCAAAAGGGTTCAGAACATTTTTACATATGCTTTTAATGGGAAAAGGAGATATAAGACACAAAATGGAATAGAACAATAATCATCAGCCACCAAATTTCATAGTTCTAGAGCTGGGATCCATAAAGTTAAACCATATTTTTAAAGGAAAAAAAAAAAGCAAGATGCTTTGTTCTATGTCAAAAAAGAAAAAGAAAATGACTAGGGAAAAGCCAATCCATGGGTTATTCATATCCAATAGCTTTTGATGGCTAAAGATATGAATGCTTGCATATAAACAAACAACAACTTTGATATTTGTACAGGTAATGCTTCAGCAACAAAAACAAGACAAATGTTTAGTTACAGGCATTACCTCTAACAGCACTTTCTCAATTACATCTCCAGGAAGCAACTCTTTCCCTAGATCTGGGATAAATGCCTCGACATGATGCAAGGATCCAGGGTGAACTGATACAAATAACAACCAAGTTAAATATAAGAAATGTTTTCGACGAGAGTTTTAAAGTACACGTAAAGTATTCGAATTTGGTTGAGTACAGAGATTTACCAGTAAATGGAATGGTCACAGATAACAGCTTATCATGTGAGCAACTTATCCCCAAAGATGCTTCGTACTCGGGTCGAATCTTGTCCAGGTCTCCTCCTTCAATTAAAATATCCTACAAGATACGGCAGTCATGGAAATATCACAAATGCTATTCAAATAAATAATATTATGGAAGATGTTTTAAGGGGGGTACAAATAATCATACCGAAACTTGGAGAACCATTCTCTTGTTTATAAATTTGACCTTCGGATTGTCAACATGGATGATCATAGTCCCTTGGCGGCATGAGCGGGATGTGACTGCAACTTCTAATTCAGGAATAGACGGGAATTGTATGTGGTTATCGTGTTCATCGTAGCACTCAATGAACAGTGGTGGAAAATATGAGCCAACCCTGTTGCATAGAGTATCAAAATTATTGCCAATCAAATACAAATAGAAATGAACGCCAATCAAATATGTCAAACAATACTTAAGGTAAGACTCCTACTTGCAGCAATGAATATTTATTCTAACTTGTTAACTAACTCGCTCATATCATGTTCTGTAAGCAGTCTAACCTTCTTAACTCACAAGTGTTGCAGTAATTTGTGGTTTCAAGACTGCCAAATGCATAATTGAGGCTCTAGATATACTGATGGTTAACTTCATGGTGTACAACAACTCGAGCAAAAAAACAAACTAAGAAAGCATGAAAATAAGATATTATTGGAAAACATGAAAATTCAGACTGAATTACCAAAATAAAAACAACATGATCCATGAAGGAAAACTTGTAGCTTTTAGATAACAAATGTATGACTTGTCCCTTACCTTAGATTACATGATGAAAGACTAATTTCATCACTTAGTCTCCATTGTGAGGCATTATTACGCGACTTGACAAGTGATGTTTTCTGACATTTTATCTCGCTGGAGTCTGTACAGATCTAAATAAACGAACCCAAAGATAGTGATACAATTGATCAGGACGTATGGTTGAACACTATGACCAAAGTCAAGAATTTAAAAGATCATAAGAACTTAAAAGGACATAAACTAACTCCATCAATCTTCGGCTGCTGGCGATGTTGGGGACTATGTAGGTCAATCTTTGAAGGAGCTTTTAGCTGCAACCTCCCAAGTTGGTGGTTCCACTCAGCAGGATCCATCTTGGAACACTATTAAATGAAATTTATTTATACATTAATTACTTAAAGAAGTAATTTCTGGAAACAATAACACTTCTAAGTAAGTAAAGGAAATGAACAACCTCTCCAGAATCAATCACATTGACTGGGAACGATAATGAGCGTTTTACATCCAAATAGGAACTTTTATCATCAACTTTGAGCAAGCAGCCTTTCTCAGCTGGAACTTCAATTGGTCTTTCAACAAATAACATAAAAACCGTCAGGAAGGATTATCTCGGCTTGGGAATACAATGATTAACTTAAGAATCTAAAATAATAAGATCTACCTGCATATAAGGCGCGCCTCTCCTGTAACAAACAAGAAAGAAAGAAATTTGATGTTGATAACCATTCTTGAGTAAAACAATACCACAAGAGTAAGACATTTAGTATCTTGACTGCATCTATCTAAAACACTACACATCCCACAAGCCCTAGTGTAGGTTCCATGTACTAGTAGTATGATCAATATGTTAGTTGTTCGTGTGGGGGTGAAATTTCCATGTTCCAAAGCATTTCCATAAAAGAAAAATATATTGTTACCTTAAAATACAGAAGGACAGGTACAGTAATAAGCCAAGAAGATCTCTAACATATGTCATTTGTTAATCATCAGAAACTCTCAGAACACATATCATGCTAACTACAGCTGAAGCTACTAGGAATGTTGGTTATTCAGAGAAACGAGAGGAGTGTGCTATTTGAGATATTCTCCATGTTAGAATATAAACTGAATATACTATATGGTAAACATAAAACTAGGGACAAAATCTTGACCGCGTATTATTCTAAAACAGTAGTTTATCAATCTTAAACTGTCTTGATTACATTACTAAATATTTTGGATATGCTCACATGTTCCCGTTATCTTTAAACATAAACTTTTATCTCTAAGAATGATAATTAAACTGAGTATAATGGCAGACAATCAAACACTGCATTTGTATTTATTGGTTTCTAAAGAGTACTTACCACCAGCATCCCCTTCAAACCCTTCTAACAAGATGAACTCTAAGGTTGCGTAGATTTTTTCTTGCTTGTCCCGGGGAATAATTTTGATAAAATTACCAGCTTTCCAGGATTGACCTTTCCTTTTTATAAACTTGTGCACTCTTATAACTGCATGTTATAAAGAAAACTAGGTAAGCAGTTTATGGTCAAGAGACTTTCAGTACAAACTAAAGAAGTACATCAGAGAACTAGACCGAATTCTCAAGAAACAACAATAGAAGAAAAACAGAGTATGAGTCAAGTATATAGACTTCCTTACCATCGGAAGAGATACCAAGCCCCTTTTTATTGGCTGGATTCACCACAAGAACAGGATGATCTTGACCACAACCAAGTTCCTGGTCATATGCGTCATGCATTTGCAGTACCCATTTTTCATACTCCTCCTCGAGTTGTAATAGACTCAAAGCCTTTTGATCTCTGTGTATTTCAAGCTTAATTCCTGCAAATAGAAAACTGAAGTTCAAATATGTTGGAAGGTCTTTATATTTTAGAGAAATCTAGCTATAGAAATCACCAGACTTCACCATGATGTCGGTGTTGATATTACAATAGAAGATACATAACTTGACATGTTCCTTAGAAGGCAATGAAAAGCAAAATATTACCATCCTTCTCAAGCAGTTTGCAACCCACGTTCTTCAAAGCAGTAGTAAATCGATGTTGTGGCGCTAAATCATTCTACAGTTGACAATGTATAACTTATTACAAGAGTACACATGATTTCACAGAAGAAATGACAAAAAGCACATAGGTACTTTCTGCAACGAATTTGGAGGTGACTGAAAGTGATGTAGCAAGAAATATGTCTTTGTAGAGTGTATTCAATACCTTAGGAGGAGTAGGATTGAAGCCAGCGTCTGTATCTGCAAAATCAGAAGAAATTCACTGAAGAAACTTACTGGATGGTATACATGATCTAAAAATAGAGAAGACCTCAGTGTGCTTAATGTTACTAATAAGTGACAAGTAAAGGGGTAAGGCAGTCAGTTACCTACTAAGCATTTCACTCTCAAGCTACATCTCCTCAACAATTCTGCCTTATCTCCCGTTCTGTGTTCAAGGTCCATGAAAGGAAGCCTTGGCTGTGGAAAAGCAAATACATAATATCACTATCAGTGTTTTGATATTGATATGCATGTCTGATGTCCCCTTCCATGTAACAATTCCATACACTCACCAATGGTGTAACAATCATGTAATAATATAGTGACGACAAATAGAAGAAGCAAATATAGGTCCATCTTAAGAAACTGCCTCGTATACTAATAAATCTAAAAGCCAACAGATTTTAAAATTCCTTCATTAATAGGCATAATGGATATCCTTTGCCTCAGCATACTCAACTAAAGGAAAAAAGGTAATGCATCTGCCTTATACAGAAAAAAATGATAAGAACAACAAAAGAAAAGATGATAAACAAAATGAATATAAAGAACAAATTTGGGCCTCACCCAACGAGCATCTGGAAGAAGACGACCTAGCCGACGAATGGATACGCGACAGAAAGTGTCAAAATTTTCAGAAATGCCACATTTATCAGCTTCTAGCTTCTCCAAAATCCTATCAATGCTTTCTTTACCCTAAATAACAGATTTACAAACAATTAAGAATATTGAAATGCTACAATAATAACCAGTTACGGTTGCTGGTCATAACAGTACCAATCTTGACCTACCTCACGAACAGGAAAGTAGACGAATTTCAGTCTGGCATTAGCTTCGACTAACCTTGAACCTGAAGAGATAAGGTGATACCATTTAGACAGAGACAGATGAGAGTATAAAGTACCAAATCGGCATTTTATATACCATATCAACCTAAGCAAGCCCGTGAAAGTTGTCTACGAAATACATTCATCTGTCCCAGGAAATTATACCCCATAAAATTCAAAAAAAAAAGTTACTGTTTGCTCATCTCTTTCAGAACCTTCATAACTACTAATTAGAAATATTTCAGGGACGCATGTTTTGCCCCATAAGGATAGTATTGGTCATTCATGAATAAAAGAACATGTCAGATACTCAGATAGATAGAACAATATTTGGAAATTGAGCATATGAAATTGCAGACAATTGATGTGCTTTTGAGGAAGAAAAGTGGAGTGGGAGAAAACTGTGCTGTTAAGAATACTGATCAGGTACTGTTGACTGATGTAAAGCTGGTTAACCGTCTTTAGTTCTTCAGCTGTTTTGTTTTTGTTGATTCTTTTAAAGACTTTATTGCTAATACATTTTTAGAGCTATCATATATGCAAACTTTACCTGGGCTTCTTGATGTCCCACCACTCTCATATGAAAAATGAAGCTGGAGAACAAACTCAGGACCATTACATGAATGCAAGTTTGTAATGGCCACTTCTCCCCCCTCGATTTCAGCTAAATCTTCACCATTAACCTAAATCATTAGCAACAGATCCCTTTCAGTTTCCTTATGAATTAGATAAAATTTAGAAATAAGGATGGGAAGACGAAAATATGCATAAAGGTCAGTAATTTGTGGGGATGTTTGAGGCTGATAGGAAGCCTAAAACAAACCAGATGGTCTCACTGAGAACAAGAACATTCCAACTAAGCCACAGAAATCAAACCTGAAACTCCACTGGCCTGCGGGTTTTGCCCGTCATAAGCTCATCATACTGCGATGCAAAAAAGAGATAATAAGAAATCAACGAGGACTTTGTTAAGCAAAGATTCACTCGGTTATATTTTGGTTATGAAGATAGGAGGAAAGATCTCCCAAGAGACATGTTTACTTTACTTAGCAGGAAAGAGGACCGCGAAAATCGATAAAATGTGCCAGAATAACACAAGAATGATGGAGAAAATGAATGACTTTACCCAACAAACAATTATGCCTCCAAAAATGCAAGCAGTACGTACATAGTACACTCACATTTAGAACAAACTAGCAGTCACTAAAACTGCGGCACATGCATTACTACTATATCCAATTCAAGTCATGTGCTTCAGGTTAAGAATTCTATTTGGAGAAGCCAAAGAGATGGCATCAAATGTAACGCATCAGTCATGAGATATATGATAGAAGCATCACATGCTTTACTACTATATCCAATTCAAGTCATGTGCTTTAGGTTAAGATTTCTATTTGGAGAAGCCAAAGAGATGGCATCAAATGTAACGCGTCAGTTATGAGATATATGATAGAAGCATCTCAAACCTGAACAAATCTCACTCATTCATCTATAGTACATATACTGGTATTTGATCAAACAAAATTAGGGAATAAATGGTGCTAGGAACCGCTGATACAGAAACTGCAGATGCTTATGGCAGAAAAAGATCAACAACAATGATGATCAATCTCTTGGTAGGACTCAAGAGGGATAAACAGACCTGAATGTATGGAAAATATATGTCTTTTAATCTGCATTGGAGCCGAAAGACATTTATTGGAGTTCGTTCCGGTTGAAGAATTTCTACCTTCCAAGCATACAAAAAAGAAGTTTTCAGAAGTTAATTGTACCGTAAAAGCAAAATAACATGTCTTTCACCCATAAGCCGCTATCATAAAATGTGCACAAACATAACCATATGGCAGTAACTGATACCTTGGTAAAGCTCCCATGAGGTGAAGAACTTAATTCATCGTCTAAGGGGTCCCTTAATCCCCCAGAAATCTAAGCCAAAAACAAACAGAAAAGGTTAACATGCTATCCTTGGTGACAAGAACATTCTCAAATATATAAGGAATCAAAGACTGGCTTTTGCTGAGTTGGGCATTAGTAGCTAGCTAGTCGTTTGGGAGGTTACCAATGAATGGTTATAATACCCTCAACAGATAAATTATACATGTTAACATACCATTCGGGCAGAGCATTATTCATACTAGAGAATAGGAATACCTTCCAACTCTTTCCACTAGAGCTATGCAGCAAAGCCTCCCTCTTTATATGCAACACGTAAACTTTATTGGAGTTCTTCATCTTTGACGAAACTATAGTGTGCCTGTTATGAAAAAAAGATGACATAAGTGATGTTGATGTTTTAATTGAACGGAAGATAATGAAGTGAAGAACTATGTAGAAAGCCATACCTCCCTAAACGCATTGATGCAACAGGTCCTCCATAGCCAAACATACCAAAAAAGGGCTGCATTGTTTAGAAAGCATGCTTAAATCCACAAGATAGATTATTATAGATGAATTTAATAAAAAGACCGCTTAATCTGGAGCAAGAGCAAGCAATTGTAGATTCCCAAACCAGGCGAAAAATAAAAAGGATCGACCGATGAATCTCTTATGGAAGTATCCATGTTCCTGTTATCTAGTCCCAATAAACTTTGTTTGTATCAGAATAATAGAACAGACAACAGTTATGTGCACGAAGCTTTACCTTCAAATATGGAGGCTTCCCACCTATAGCTTGTCTTCTAGATGAGCTATGAAGCGCCAAACCCGTTTTACCCCTAAATAAAATGTTGCATGTCAAGAACAAAGTTAGCATAAAAAAATGGAATAAAAGTAGACAATACTTGACATTTCAGAAGTGTGAACCTCCATTGTGCTTAGTGATCAGTACACCAAACATTTTCCTTTTGCTGTCATAGGATACAATTCCATCAGTTTGGACTCATAGTGTGTCACCCTTAACGAATATGTTCTAGAATATATTCAAAATCTCTGCAAATAAGTAACTAACAAAAGAAGCTATAATTATGCAACAAGAATTGAGTCTTAAGACACATGAAAATGTGGTCGAACATACCACTTGGCTATAGAATTTTCACCAACACCATCCATCCCCGGCCCGGTATCAGCTATTAAAATCGCATCATCTTTTACAACCACGCTGCACATAAAGTGGGGATGATCTTTATGTTTATAAGTTTTCAAAATTGATACTGTTACATTTATCCATAACTGATTTTTCGTCAATTAAAAGTGCAGAAAGTTCACTGCTTCTAAACAATAAAAGCAAAATATCATAACCGCATTACCTAATCATTCGCCTCTCATTACCGTTATTCGACCATACTGCTTGCAGGGAATTATCCTGGTAAATCAACCACATTATGGATTAAATTAGAAGTACAACCATGCAACCTGACCAACAACAACTAGATACCAATTAAACACATCCGTTTCGTACAGAACTTTGGGAACTTACAATTAAGTCGGCAAGAGCAGTCAAGAACGTATAGGAATCTGGAAGCTTTGATGTATTTGGAGTAACATCCCACATGTTCTGCAACAGTAAAAATAATGCAGGTAAGCAAAGCCCCTAATTTTATATGCTAGATTTCTTAGAATCAAAGAGAAAAGGCTAGCTATCTCAGTTCCTTGAAACACCAAAGTTGTTGCAAAAATGAGTTAGAATCCCAATCTTGTTAATTCAATCTCTTCTCTCAAATTGACATGCTTCAATTGACTATCGCCAAGATAACCAATTTGTTACCTCAAAATTCAACATTCTTGCCTCAAATTCAATTTGTTAATTTGACAATTGAATGTACATTGACAATTTCTTACCTCAAATTTGTTTGCCGGATTCTCTGTTCCATCCTACACCACACCAAAATCAACCCAAAATCATCATCAAAAAGCCTAATCAACAAATCTCACATAAAAATCAAACAAATCAAAAACGAACCCTAAAAAACACACTTACATTGAGTCTCAACAGAATCCATTGTTTCTGCTCATACCGTCCGAAAAAGATCCTATCTCTCCACTTATAATCATCAACAACATCTTGTAAATACAACCTCTCATACATCCAATCAATCTTCCTCTTCGATTTCTTCTTCACAGTTTCATCCCTACTATCCGTCAGATTCCTCACGTACTCTATCCTAACATGTTCCAGAAACTTCTCCACAGTCATCTGATCATTCAATTGTTCCAGTGTTAGTCCAACACTAAGTCCATTCGGTAATAACACTCTGAACTTATAAACCTTGCGAACTTCTTCCTCTCCATCTTCTACTTCTTCATATCTTCTTTTCCTTCCACTACTGTTACTCTCCATTTTTAACCAGAAATCTCTCAAAAATCAAAGCTAGAAAATGAGATTCAGTGATTCGGAGAAAGAAGATGAAAAGGAAGAAATGTGGATGAGATCAGAGAGGATGAGAGACGACGAAGTAGGTCGAAGTTAGGTCTGAGTGATGTTTTGAATTTGGGGGAATAATGATTTCTATTTTTGTGTAAGTCTTCTCTTTTTCTTTTTTGGTTCAGGGTTCAGAGACTATAGCTAGGAATAGGAAGAGACTACTGAGGAGACAGAAAGGAAAGACCAATCAGCACGCTCTGTAGGCTGACGCGTGTTAATGAAGGATACGATTTTGTTTTGTTGTATTGTTATTCTGATGGTCGGTTTGGTGTGGTGTTAACTGAACCGTTGAGGTGGGTGGGTTCCATTTTGGTGTTTACTATGATCTGCCATCACGGTGATGTGATCTTTTGGGTATATGTATTGGTTTTGGGACCACAATTTCATAATGATTTTTTTTTTTTGAAGGAAAAAAGTTTACGAATTTGTTTGAATAGTATAGAAATTATTTCTTGATTTCTGAAAGTCGAAAAAGTCAAAAATCGGTATGGAATTTCAGAACGGCTTTTAGAAGTTAATTTTTTGAAAGCAAAGTACTTTTTTTTCTGATTTCTGGGATTGAGTTCTGCTTTTAGAGAAACAAAAGCGCTTCTACTTCTGATGTCGAAACATGTTATTACTTTATGTGAAGCAAATTATTCTTGTTGCTAACTTCTGGCATTGACTTCGGCTTCTGGAGAAGCAAAAGTACTTTTGTTTGTGATATCCAAACGTCATTTGGGGAACTATTTAATCTTTTGGATGTAAAATTTTGGTCTCCTGCAAATAATACAGTACAATTTCTATAAAATAATAGATTTGGGACCAAGAAAATTTATTATTTTAAAGAGATATTATATTATTGATTTTTTTTTTTGGTCATCAGAGATTAAAATCAATCAATTGACTCGTATAAAACCTTGGATGGTAACCTAGCAACAAGTTGGGCACCAACACCTTTTTGAAGAGCAACACCTAACATATACAAAAGAAATTTACCTACACTACTACTAACGTCATTACAAACTAGACAATTCTTCAATCTCTTAAAAAAACACAAAGTATCATCACCTAATTCCCCCAACGTGGTAAAGGCTAGGACACCCAAACCATATCCATGTGAAACACGTTGATCTAAATATTTGTTACGTTTACGTAATACAGCGTTGGAAATAGCTTGGCATGGGACAAAAGCGCGAATACCTTCACCTGTGAAAGGTGAGACTCCGGTAACATCCATCCAAACATCCTGACCATTTTCCCGGTAAAGAACAAGGATATCAGCAGGGCGCAAATCTCTATTATCATCAAAAAGAAGACCAAGGGAAGCTTCCTTACGTATGGGCACGCCAGCTTTGCAACAGATATCAACGATTACGTCAAGCACCAGGTCATGTCGAAACTTGATCCCAACATCCTTAGCACAATAAAGAGCATGATCACCGAAAATATCCATGTGTCTATTGCAGCATGAGCATAGACTTTCGTCGACAAACAAGGGGATACCAAGGAGGTAGCAAACTACAGCTCTAAACTGTGTTGGTCCAAGACATTGATTCAGACCACTAATGGGTATGGCCAAAAGGTAATCTTGAGCATGCTTAACACGGTTGACTGCCAATAAATGGAATCTCTAGCAGACATAGAAAATTGGTTTGGGATTTGCTTCTTAACTGCGTCGAAATAAGTGACTGACAGGGAGTGCATAGATGTGGGGGCAGTATCATCAACGCAATAGTTAGAAGCTAAACCACATATCTGGATGAAGTTCTGAAGTGACGCCTGATAAGTCATATATTATTGTTTATATGAATTATTCAAGAGAGTCATACAGAATTTAAGTTGGCAACCGAGCGACAAGTTGGACGCCAACCCCTTTTTGAATAGCAACACCTAGCCTATGAAAAATAAAGCTGCATAAACCGCTACCAACATCATTACTTACCAAACAATTCTTCAAACGCTTGAAAAAGCATGTAAAATCTTCACTAAGCTCTCCCAAAGTAGTAAAAGCTAAAACACCCAAACCATAACCATGCGAAACACACTCATCCAAGTATTTAGTACGTTTACGCAAAATTGCCTTCGAAATGGCTTGTCCTGAAATAAAAGAACGAACTCCCCTCTCCAGTGAATGGTGAGACACCTGTGACATCCATACACACGTCCTGACCATTTTCCCAGTTGAGAACGAGGATATCGGCTGGACGTCAATCCTTGTTATTATTTGACGAAAATCCTAGAGCAACTTCCTTGCGCACGGGTACACCAGCCTTGTAACAAATATCCGCAGTTACATCACGAACCAAGTCGTGACGGAATTTAAGTCCAACATCCTTAGCACAATGAAGTGCATGGTCACCAAAAATATCCATAGGTTTATTGCAACACGAGCATAGACCTTCTTCAGCAAACAAGGGGATACCCAAGCGATAGCAAACAACGGCTTTGAACTGTCTGGGACCAAGGCATTGATTCATCCCACTAATGGGAACAACCAAAAGGTAATCCTGAGCGTGTTTGACCCGGTTACATTGTCACGGAATGTAATCTCTCGCAGACAATGAAAATTGGACAGGGATTTGCTTCTTAACTGCATCAAAATAAGTGACTGCCATGGAGTGCATAGAAGAGGGGGGGGGGGGGTATCATCGACGCAATAAATGGAAGGAAAACTACATACATGAATGAAGTTCTAAAGAGCCATCTAATAAGTTGAACCATTATCTGATGAGAATGAGCTGCCAAGTATCACCTTACTAACCGAAGTAGTCTAACTCTGGGAGGCAAGAAAACAATATGTGCGAGTAATATATTGTTGGTTTAAAGAGTGATTCCTAGTTTAGAGGTTCGATAATAGTTATCGATTATAAGTACAATATCGACTAACTTTATAGAAATTATTATATTATTGACTAATTACAATACAAATACAAACACTCCAAATATCTATCACATTTAAACGCATCTTGTTGCAATATAACGACATGACTTCGGGTCTTTTAAGAGCATTAAGAATTACTAGAAATCAAATACAACTTGATTTTAATTTTAAAGAAAAACAAACCAATATTGAATCATAATTCGAGAAAATTTAATAGCATTATTATTTTATACATTATTTGGGACCTATTAATGCTTAACGGGAACTTTTTAAATGTATTATTTTATGATTTTATCGAATTTATTATATTAGCACTAAGGGCCCGAGCCAGAAACATGAAATTTTATTATTTTAACGAAAATATTATATTATCAAGTATTAGTTTACAGAAGTTATATTGTAGGTATCATTGGATGGTAGCTACGGAACCAAGTCATTGGATGTACATATGTTATCTTATGGTCCATTGTTTTGAAAAATTTATGACTAGGTTCAATTCATACTTGTTATCAGGGCAACTCTTATAGAACAAAATTTCATCCACAAGTCCGTGATGGTCCATATGATATGGAAAAAAAAATGCTACTATGGAAAGAAAAACAATCCACAGACCAATAAGGTCCAATAGGTACTCCACATATTTGAAGAGTACAATATGGAGTATCCATTCGGAATATCGAATGGTCAGATAAGATATAAGGTCATATAGTGTTCGGATGAATTTCTTTTTTATTTGTTTTATTCTTTGTCCGGTCACTCGATGTCCAAATGTAACAACCTTTTAAAAAAAAATTAAAAAAATATTCGGTTATTCCCTAACAATGAAATTTTTTTTTACTTTTTTTTAATAATTTTCATAAATTAAGCATTGCTATTCAAAAAGGAGTTGGAGCCCAGTTTGTAGCTAGGTTACCAACCAAAAGCTTTGTATGGTTTTTTAAAAGTAATTTGATATTAGTATAATAAAAATAGAGAAAAAAAATATTTGTCCGGATTTGTGGATATCTATCTAGATTTTCCAAAGTGGAAAAAATATCTACAAGTCTTTGATCCTCCCTACAGGGATTATCTTTGAGATGTTGATGTTTATACGTACATATCATAGGAGTTTACCTTATGTCATGGTAGACTTAACTAGTATTTTTTTAAGCGCGTGAAACTTACTAATGTACCATTTTTACAAGTGCTGGATTTTTAGAAGTGTAAAAATTTAACTAATACTTATTTAACGCGTGAAAACGTCGTAACGTGTGTTTATTCGAGGTTAGATTGATCAATTTTTTTCAAAATAAAATAAAAAGTAATGAAAATATTAATATTAGTAAGATCCTCGATTTGAAAAAAAACTACAGAAGGTGGAATAAAATTTTACTAAGATCCTGATCCTCCATGGTATGATATTGAATTTTTAAAGTTAAATGAAATGATACATGTTCCATGACCTATAATCCTACGTACTCATATTTGCATGCTTCCGTCTTTTCTTGATTACCATAAGAACACATTGCAAGCTATTTATAAAATCGATTAATGAAGTATGTTGAGCCAGATCAATACCATCATCTTGAACATCACCTTCTGAATTACGTACCCTCAGCACCAACAGTTTCCAAATTTCCTCTGAAATTATGAGCTTCAGAATTGACTTTTGTATTTGGACCTTATAAATACTTTCGAACTCGGCTAATGAAGTATACTTACAGTTGGATCAACATCATCGTTCCCAAGTACATCATCTTATCGAACAAGGAGAGAAAAATGCGTATTTAAGGAAGAGGGAGGATCTCTTCACACTTTTATTCTCACATTTTAGACTTGTTTTTTGTGAATAAAAATCAAATGGTATCGAATTTGAAGGTAATATTCTGGAATATATTCCTCTTCCAAAGCTCTATATATATTCCAAAAATGAGTGCTTTCCGAGAAGTATAACACCACCATTTACTACTTTGAAAATGAGTCATTGAAAATCAACAACTTTTTAACCATTGAAATTACGATTGGTAGATGGTGAGGTTTAGTGTTTCGGAATACGCTCATTTTATGTAGGAACATAGAGAATCGCCAGAGGAATATATCCAAAAGTATTAGTTTCTAACCGTTATTATTTAATTTATTCACAAAAATGATATATAATGTGTGAGATAATGTGAGAATAAACTTGTAGGGGGATCCTCCCTCTTTAAGGAAATAAATAAAGTAATGACAAGTTCATTTTACTTGTTGAAAAGTGTCTTACGTTGGTAGAGATCCTTAAGTTTTCTTGTTAACAGGTTTACATGGTAGTTCTACTTTTTCAAGATAGCCAATTTATAGATTTGAAGTTTCCTCATTGCATTTTGAAAAGTTGGAAGGGATTTTTTTTCTTATTTGATCACAAATTCAGCCTTTCATCAATATGTGTAACTGATGTGATCCAAAATAATCAGTCGGTGACGATGGCGATTCATGTTGAGGTTTTATTTTTTTAACTGCTAAACCTCGTATCAGAAATTTCAAGTACATCCATTAAAGCTTCTATAGAAGAAGGCTAAAAGAATTTGAATGCTTAAAGGTAGATCGGTTTTGCCAAAATTTGATATTCTACAAAAGATTGAAGATTTGTGCTAAAAGTTTGTGAAATTACACCTTCTCTCAATCTATGCAGATTACTCTATTGGGTTAATCTATAATTTTTATAATAAATCTTAATATTGAAGGTGATTTTCGCAAGGTCTGTTCAATGTCTAAGAGCGTTATACTAGGTCTCTACCCTTGTGTGCACTTTTATATGCGACTTTGCAATCTTGGTATGAGATATTTAATGTTTTGCTCTGAAAAAGATTTTATCTTAATATATAGGTATTCTGTATTCAACGAATTGATGATCCTTTTGTTGTTTCTACTAATTGGATCGTTAATAAGAGTGGGTTCCATTCTGGTATACATTTTAATGTTGTTAGAGCATTGCTCGGTCGAACTCGCATGGGTTGCTATCTCAAGCATGTTTGTCAATGTTAGTGATCAAAACTATAAGTCTTGATTTCTAGTCTACTATAGCTAAGGTCTCGGACTAGGATAGAAAGTGTAGTTGGGCTCAAGAACTCCATAGAAATCATCATACAAGACGAAGGACTACTCAAGGAACCGGTGGATCTTCATCGACTAAAAGGTATGTGGAGACTTGAACTTATCTATCACTCAAAAGTCTATTTATCTCCTATCTTGAGACAAAAGTCGTTTTGATATATAGACTTAGATTATACACATTTGCTATTTCGAGCTGAGTTTATCTCGCCTATCTATTTCTTGAAATATGTGTTGGTAAGCTTTCGCTTTAGCCAAGTTCATCTTTACCTAGTGATGAAAGTCATGACAAGTTTCAATCACTTTGAAAATTGTTTACTTTGACGAAAAATAGTTTGTGAATAACAACTATAGAATATCAACGTCCTCTAAGAATGTTTCAATGATTGAAATGAGAGTTTAGATTATATAACCATTGGAGGATATAAGCATTGTTGTGGAAACACATATATGTATAAGTCCTTATTCCTTGAACCAAAGTTTGCGAACTTTGTTGATCAAGAGAACCGGAATGGTGGTGTGAGCCAAGTCCGCGAACTCATTCCGCGAACTAGTGGAAGTTCTCATCCCGAGAAATTATTTTGGAGTTTGTGAACTCCGTCCGGGAACTTAAGTCCGCTAATCCAGTCTGCGAACTTGAGTAGGTTATATCTGAAAACGATGTTTGTGAACTTATCCTTATATAAACTAAGGAATGCAAATTGCAAACCGTGGCTATATAGTTTATGAACCGATTCGAGTGAATCAAATCGTTTTTGCTTCAATTGTATCTTGTGTAGTTACATAAGATTTCCTTGCAATTGAACAACTCTCTAACTAGTTCATTTGAGTCACTTGAACTAGTTATGGTGAAGAAGAATATGGTTGATATGAAAGTGATCATATGGCTAACTATTTGGTTGACTATTGTTGAACCAACAAATGTACAAGTTTGGGTACGGTTACACAGGCCTAGAAACGTGCTTTTCATTTGTGTGTAACAAGCTAGTTTTCGATCTAACGGTTGAAATATATTAGCTTGAATCTAATCGAATTTTCATCTAACGGTGAATATTGAATGCTTTGTTACCAAGCTAACATTGATTGCAAAGCCTGATTTGAAAGACTATATAAGGGAGAACTCTAGCAACTGGCAAACCTAATCCCCACACCTTCTGTGTGATACTAGTTGTGCTAAGCTAGAGTCGATTCTCCTTTAACCTTTGGTTTCTTGTTCTAAACTAGGTTAACGACTTAAAGACTTCATTGGGATTGTGAAGCCAGGCCGATACTACTTTCTTGTAGTTGTGTGATCTGATTTTGCTGTTTCTATTATACGAGTACAATTGTAATAATTGGCTTGAGATTGATATCTCTGATAGGCAAGATATAAAAGAAATCACAAACACTTCGTCTCATCGTTTGTGATTCCGCAATATTTTTTTCGCTGCGTCGATTAAGATAATTGTGAGGTAATTGATAATACTAGGCTGTTCTTCGGGAATATAAGTCTGGTTTATCAATTGGTTCCTGTTCACCTTGATTTATCACAAGACGGAACAAAACTCGTAGGTATATTCGTGGGAGACGTATTTATCTATTACCGAAGTCTTTTCTGTGTGATACAGATTTGTTTATTAAAGTCTTCGACTTTGGGTCGTAGCAACTCTTAGTTGTGGGTGAGATCAGCTAAGGGAATCAAGTGCGTAGTATCCTGCTGGGATCAGAGACGTAGGAGCATAACTGTACCTTGGATCAGTGTGAGATTGGTTGGGGTTGAACTACAGTCCATACTGAACTTAATTTGGAGTAGGCTAGTGTCTGTAGCGGCTTAATACAGTGTGTGTTCAATCTGGACTAGGTCCCGGGGGTTTTTTGCATTTGCGGTTTCCTCGTTAACAAAATTCTGGTGTCTGTGTTATTTGTTTTCCGCATTATATATTGTTATATAATTGAAATATCACAGGTTGTGCGTTGTTCAATCAATTAGAATATCCGACCTTTTGGTTGTTGATTTAAATTGATTGACACTTGGATATTGGTGTTTGGTACCATCCAAGTTATCTCTCTAATATTTGATAAAGACTCGCAGATTTCTATTTGCTTGAGTATATATCAAATCGAAAGATTGAGATATAAACTCTTTGATATAAGTTTTATCTAAATTGAATCTGTCTAGTTGATTATCTAGAAAGTATATTGGAGTTTGTCCATACAGATTGCTAAGCGAAATATTGGGTGTGGTTGTTGTACCCCCACTTTGTCAAATGCCAATACTAATTTCCCTTTTGGATAGCACATGAGAATTTTTTGTTTGACTTCTAGAAGTAGAAAATCCAGAAGTCAGTTTAGGGATCAGATTTCAAAATGGCTTTTATAAATCGAATAGTTAACTTTTTGTGAAGAAAAATAGTTTTTCTTATGACTTTTGCATCTGACTTTTGCTTCTGAAATTTGAACATGCTATATAAATCTGCCTATCGGTTGATGCGGGATAATGTGGGATTTTATATTTTTTTGTGCATTGGATTTGGGACCCACAACAAGGTTGAGACTTCGGACCAGATGGAATGGATTATCTAATTCTTTCTACTCTTGACGGTATTCAAATGTAATTTAAATGTCTTTTTAAAATCCGCCACTGCAACAACCATCTTTTATTTTGGGAAACTATGAGACCGAGTAATTATTGGTAAATATGCTAGTTTTTTTATGGTCCATTGTTATTTAAATTTTATGACTATGTTCATTTTTCATGTTTGTTCTCTCAGACAAAACTCACTTGGCGAACTTGAATCCTACTATAATTTTTTCCCACCTTGATTGAGTATCGGGGGCTACCAAAACGAATAGAAAATACTAAGATACCCTTCACATCAACCCTAACCTTAACCCTATTAGAGCATTGCTCGGTCGAACTCGCATGCGTTGCTATCTCAATCATGTTTGTCAATGTTAGTGATCCAAATTGTAAGTCTTGATTTCTAGTCTACTATAGCTAAGTCTCGGACTGGCGATTCATCATACAAAAAGAAGAACTACTCAAGGAACCGGTGGAACTTCTCGACAAAAAGGTATGTGAAGACTTGAACTTATCTATCACTCAAAAGTTTATTTATTCTATCTCCTACTTCTTGAGACAAAAAGTCGTATGCTATATATAGACTTTGATTATACACGGTTGGTATTTCGATCCGAGTATACCTCGCCTATCTATATCTCGAAATATGTGTTGGTAAGCTTTTCGCTTCGGCCAAGTTTATCTTTACCTAGTGACGAAAGTCATGATATGTTTCAATCACTTTGAAAATTTCTTTGACAAAGAATGTTTCAATGATTGGAATGAGAGTCTGGATTACATAACCAATGGTGGACATAAGCATTGTTGTGGAAACACATTTATGTATAAGTCCTATTCCTTGAACCAAAGTTTGCGAACTTTGTTGATCAAAAGAACCGAAAGAATGGCGTTGAGCTAAGTCTGCGAACTGCCGAAGTTCTCAAACCCGAGAATTTCTAGTTGACAAAATAGTGCGTGAATCTAAGTATGCGAACCCAGTCCGCGAACCGGAGAAGTTCTCATCCCGAGAATTTCTGTTGGAGTTTTTAAACTCTGCCCGGTAACTTAAGTCCGCGAACCAAGTCTGCGAACTTAAGAAGGTTATATATCTGAAGATGATTTCTGAACATAAACTTAAAAAGACTAAGGAATGTAGTTTGCAAACCGTGGCTATAAAAGTTCATGAACCGATTCGAGTGAATCAAATCATCTTTGCTTCAATTGTGTCTTGTGTAGTTACACAAGAATTCGTTACAATTGAACAACTCTCTAACTAGTTTATTTCAGTCATATGAACTAGTTATGGTGAAGAAGAACATGGTTTATATGAAATGCTCATATGGATAACCTTTTGGTTAACTATTATTGAACCAACAAGTGCATACGTTTGGGTACGGTTAACAAACCTAGAAGCGTGTATTTCAATTGTGTGTAACAATCTAAGTTTTTTATCTAACGATTGAGAAATATTATCTTGAATCTAAACCAGGTTTTCATCTAACGATGAATATTGATTGCTTTGTTACCAAGGTAACTTAATGGAAAACCCTGATTTGAAAGAATATATAAGGGGACATCTAGCATCAATGCAAAACTAATCCCCACACCTTACGCGTGATACTAGTTTGCGTGCTAGAGTCGGTTCTCCTTTAACCTTTGGTTTTCTTCTTCTAAAACCAGGTTAACGACTTAAAGACTTCATTGGGATTGTGAAGCCATACCGATACTATTTTATCGTAGTTGTGTGATCTGATCTTGCATCTTCTATCGTACGAGTACAATCATGTTGATTGGCTTGAGATTGATATCTCCGATTGGAAGGATATAAAAAGTAATCACAAACATCTTCGTCTTATCGTTTGTGATTCCACACCATCTTTTTTCGCTACCATACGATTAAGATTGTTGTGAGGTGATTGATAACTCTAGGATGTTCTTCGTGAATATAAGACCGGATTATCAATTGATTCCTGTTCACCTTGATTACTATCAAAAGACGGAACAAAACCTTTTAGGGTTTATCTGTGGGAGACAGATTAATCCTTCGATAGACTTGTCTGTGTGAGACATATTTGTTTGTCATCAAGTCTTCGACTTTGGGTTGTAGAAACTCTTAGTTGTGGGTGATATCAGGTAAGGGAATCAAGTGCGCAGTATCCTGCTGGGATCAGAGGCGTAGGGAGTACAATTGTACCTTGGATCAGTGGGAGACCGATTGGGGTTCAACTACAGTCCAATCCGAAGTTAGCTTGGAGTAGGCTAGTGTCTGTAGCGGCTTAATAAAGTGTGTGTTCAATCTGGACTAGGTCCCGGGATTTTTTTGCATTTGCGGTTTCCTCGTTAACAAAATTTCTGGTGTGTGCGTTATTTCAGTTTCCGCATTATATTGTTTTATCTTTATAATTGAAACAATACAGGTTGTGTGTTAGATCATCAATTAGAGTAATCCAACCTTTGATTGTTGATTGTCATTGATTGATCCTCGAATATTGGTTTTGGTACCATCCGAGTTATTCCTTGTATTTGATTAGGACTCGTTAATTTCTATTATCTTGAGGAAATCAAAACAAGAGAGAGATATTAACTCCTTGAGATACTTTTACCTAGATTGAGTCTGACTGTCTAGTTGATTCTCTAGAAAGCATTTCGGAGTTAGTCCATACAGATTGCTAAGAGAAATATTGGATGGTTTTGTTAAACCCCCGCTTTTTCAATTGGTATCAGAGCAGGAAAACACGTTCAAGACCTTACAATTATGTGTTGTAGCGATCTGACTCTATGGGCAGTTGTGCTATTGATAGCAAAAGGAATATGTCCTAAAACTACGTTTTATCCTAACCTGCAAGTGCACAGGATCTAAAGTAGAAAGTGAATAAGCAGGGGTTTGTCCACAGGGACTTGGAGGGAGCTATTGTTGTTTTCCTAAATTTCCTAACTAATTTCCTAAACTAAGTGACAGTGGGAATGAAGGTGTGATTCTAGGGTTAAGATTTCCCCTTCACCTAGCTAGTTCACCTAGGTTAAGTTTTTGTCATATGGCTAGTTAACTAACCTTACAGCCTTAGCTAACCCCTAGTATTGGCTGTCTGTTTAAGGCACAGGCAATCACAGGTCAACTAGGCAGTGGATTACTAACTAATATAGCTGATTAACCCCTTAGAACCACCACTGACCCCTAGCATTAGTGGTCTTCTTACAGCACCACTAGTCACAAGTCAGTTGGGCTTTTAGGAATCTAACTAGCCTAAGCTATTTTGAGTTCAACAAAAACTATCCTAATGGCTAACCATCATGGTTCAAGGGTCCTCTCACCCTAGTGGTGGATTTAGAACATAAATAACATTTGAAGATAGCAATAGATTGAATTAGGCAGTAATTGAACTTGGAATTTAAAGTGAAACAAAGAACTGAACATAAAAAAACTACACAGTTGGGGAACTGGCTAGTCCAATTCTCCCAATTTTGACACTGGCTAGTCCAGCATGCCCTCTACAACACAACATACATCCTATTTATACCCAAATTTTTAGGGTTTACAATTTTCCCCCAAATTGGCAGTTGAGATTAGGGTTCGACTTTACCTAATTTGATGGCACAATCTCTCCCCCATGCGTCGACCCATTCTTCCTCTGACTCTCCTGCTCCATTCCCATGTGTCAATTGCTACTCTAGACTCGCCTAATCGATTGATTTTTCTTCTAGGGTTTCAGAGAAAGGTGAGAAGAAATATCAATCAAATAGGGGGCTAGAAAGAGGGGGTGATGATGGTAGTGATGGGTTTAGGTTTAGGGTTGGTTTGGTGGCGTAGGGAGTGGTGGTGGCGAGGTCAGAGCAGGTGGAGAAGATGGAGGTGGTTCTGCACAGGGTATGGAGGAGGAGAGGTCGATGGAAGAAGGGGAAGGGGATGTTTGGTAGGGGTATATGGCTCGGATGTTATGGTGTTGAGCGGTTTCAGCGAGGGAAGATGTTATGCGATCTGCGCCGTAGGATGAGAAGATGGTAGGTAGATCTGACGGCGATGCGGAGGCAAGCGATGAGCGACCGTCGGATGAAGGGATACAACGAAACGAACGGCACTTGGTGGAGTTAGGTACTGTAGTGTAAAGCGGAGATATCAAACTTTGATGCATAGCAAGGGAGCGACCGTAGGATGCTTCTGAGAACTGTTTTGACGGCTGAAAACGCAAGCGGATATGGATTTGGGTTTTAGGCTTTTGGGTATAGAATATGGGTTTAAGAAATGAGTTTGGGCTTGGGAAATCTTGAGCCCACTTCTTCTTTAAGAACAAATCTTCCTTCTTGAGCCCATTTCTAGTCTTTTGGGTTTATGCGCACCATTCTTCGCGGCTTCCTTGCGTAATTTCTTCCGGCTTTTCACTACTTTTCTGCTCTTTTCGCTCCGCAATTCATCCAAACTTTATTTATTACCTAAAAATGCAAAATTAGTTAATAAAAATATTTATTCTTGGAAACAAAGAAAATACAGAATATGGGATAAAATGTAGAATTAATGCACAAAAGATGAGTTAAATGCCAACAAAAAGATATAGAAATATGTACTTTTTAGGACTCATCAAATACCCCCAAACCTGAATTTTACTTATCCTCAAGTAAAACAAAACTAAGGAAATCCTACCTATACCACTGTCGCTGGTCTCTCGAATGCATTTAGCGTATGCACTAAGCCTTTTAAACCACTAAGTGTCCCTAGTGGACGAGTGAAGTCTCGTGAAGGTTTGCTTAGAACGTACCTACAAAGTTCTAGGTCAAAATATAAGCTCATATTCCATCAAATGTGACATGTGCAAGACAGTTTAAGCTCACAGCAAAATGGAGATGTCAATCTAGCTATCAAAGGCACAATCCTAGCACTGATAACAAATAAAGACATGTGATAAGAGTGTAAAGTGTATCTACACATGTGTAAAGAAAGATCGGATGTTATGACTACTAATCACCAAGAGATAGTTTCTCAGGCTAAGAACCAAGGTCGAAATCTAGCTAGCTGTCCGGACTTTACGAGAATTGTGAATGAGTTGGAGGTATTTCACAATTACTCGCGTTGTACATCAATGGCATACACCCTTCCTTGCTTATTACAATAAAACACAAAAGATGACTCTTTACATGACTCTTATTTACATTGACTACTCTCTTTTATTTTTGGAACAAGAGAGGATGGAATTGACAAATACTTGATTGATTTTTTCATTTTTTTTTTTTTTTTGAAGAAGAAACACTTTTGATACATATACAAAAGGAAACAAAAGATTACATGACACTTTGCAAGAGGTAGCCCTTTTTGATGCACCCAGTTAAATTCGATGGTTGTCTTTCTTAATGTAACCTCCACCTTCTATCCCAACCAACCAAAGAACAAGCTAGTCAAGTTTCGTTCAGTATTCTAAAGTGATTGGCAATCGTGACTTCCTATCAAACACCTTGAAGATCGAGGCTATACATGTATTGGTAGATCGTGCGCGTGCAAATTTCTTATCACTATGTGAATTGTGCTAGAATCAGGGGTGCCTAAATATCTAGACTAAGACTCCTAATAATTACATATTTGCACAAGAGTCAACATTTCAAGGTAAATGAGCTCGATTTTTATGTTTTGTTTTTTCAATTTTTCATTTTTTATTTTCATTTTTCATTTTTTTCAAAAAGAAGGAGTTCTTGTTTTCAATTATGGCATATTATCAAAGTATCTACTTTTCACCCCCAAACCTAAACTAAACATTGTCCTCAATGTTTCAAAATATGAACAAAATTATAATACAACATATGAAGAGGATCATGTTGAGTAGAGAAAAAGGAAAGAGAATACCCGATTTCGGCGAAAGCAATATTAGAACTCCGTTATTCAAGGCAAGAATCCAACATATGTCAGCCGAGATCATATTGGATTAGCAAAATATATACAAAAGGAACAAAAAGGTTTTTAAGAAATTTTATCTACTGGATTATATACAAAAAATTCACCATACACTAACAATCTAAAGAGTTGAGGATCAACCCAAAAGACGAAGTGTAGAAACAAAGAAAGTTTCAAAACACTAAAATTGGACTTAAATGGGAGTGAGAGTGAAAAACCGAATGAATCACCCCTAAACCTAAATTGTTCAACAGATTTACTTTTAAGCACAAAATCTTTTAATTTTAGGGGTTCAGGATTCAAAAGGTCTAACTCATAATGGACTGTTTTCGGGATGGACAAAGAAATGCATTCCAACTGTGGCTCTTTAAAAGTGTTATATTTTGAAGCAAAATAGTCCAAGAGGACTTGGGAGGCACACAGTTCCAATCCTAGATTGGGAATTTTCAGAAAAGTTGGTTTAAAATTTTTGTTGCAAACCAAATCTAGGTTGGGTGGAATAATCTCGATTTGAGATTTAGGTAAGAAAGTGGGTACATCTAAATTATTTTCATGGGTACGATCAATAGTACCAACACATACTTTTCCTAAATCAGAAACAGGTAAAACATGCTCACATTCATCGAACAAAACATCAAGACCTAAATCAGTATCATGATTGTTCGAAGTACTCAAATCATCACCGGAAGAAATAACATTTTGTGACTTAGGCAAGGAATCAGACACATCAAATTCGTCCTTATGCATAATAAAATTAGTGTCTACAGAAGATTCAACTATTCCTATGTCATGTTCATCTTCACAGAAGAATTGTACAAGCCCCATATTAGAATCAAAATCATATGAATTACAATGAGTATCAGAAGAAACAACATTCATGAAGGTTGAGGCTGAGAAGCCATATGTTATTGAACCAAAAGGTTCCACAATATTTTCAGCAAAAACATGTTCTTCTAACATATCATTATCATCATAATCATCATCATGGTAACATGCATATTGATCCTCATTAAAAGTGGTGGTGTCCTTAGTCGATTCATGTTCCTCTAAATCAGGTTCATATTCAATATCATTTAGATGAATGGGACTGGACACTTTATTAGGGACAACATGCATTTTCTCATGAATTTCCTCCTTTTGTAGTTGAAGCAAAATCTGATCTAACTTCGCCTGAATGCGTGACATAGTTCTATCAGAATTTTGCTCACCGAGTCTGAGAGCTTCTACGGTGGAGTCTAAATTCATGGGAGTACAAAATTCTTCATGTTCAAATTGTGGTGAATGGTACATGTGTGCATGGTCATTAGGGTTTACAAAATATTGATCACAACCTTCGAAAGGTTGATTATGGTCCCAATGACTACCATTCTCACAATTTATGGGCATTTCATACCTTGGATTTTCTCTAGATTGCCTAAAATTATGCAAACTATGACAATTCTCAACAGGGTGGTCTAAACTACCACATGCGGGACATGCATAGATTTCAGGTTGCCTAAGAAAATTAGATGTGACAGATTCCTCATGTGATTGCATTTCTAAAGCTGCGATTCGAGCTTCTAATTGATCGATCAGTGATGATTGTGTGAGTGAGGCACTAGCAAAATGTTCATTTTCACGTTGTGGTGAATGATGCATGTATGAATAGTTATTAGGGTTCATGTATTGAGGCTCGGGACTTTGAAAATGTCCATAATAATTCCTATAACTATTGACATCATGGTCTATGGGAGGTTCATAACGTGGAGTATGTCCATACGCAAGTTCTCTAAGGGATTTGTTGTATTCCCCAACTGTAGACCAAGATCTAGACATGATTCGGCTCAAAAGCTAAGTAACTATGTTACAAAGCCCAAAATTTGGTTTTTAATGGGTTTGGATTTTTGGGAAAAATTTGGTTTTTTTAATTGGGAGCAAAAATTTTGGTTTTAGTATTGGGAGCAAGCCCACATTGGTGGGAGAAATTGCTTTGCCAAGGGAAGGTGAACAAGCCCACAATGTGTATGCAAACTGAAGCCCAATGTAGCTTTTGAGATAGCCCAATTGTTGCTTGTTTGGTCTGCGGCCCAGTTGGGCTTTTAAAAGTTCAGTTTTTCTAATTTAAAACTACAGACCCAAATCAATGTAACACCACAAGCCCACAAGCAATTAAACAAACAAGCGCACAAGAAATTAATTACAAACCCAACAGAAAAATGGAAAAAATTATTACAAGCCCACAAATTAAAAATGGAAGCCCACAGGTTGGGTTCTCTTAATGGGTTTAGGCTTACTTGCTTAAGCACAGCCCAGCTGCTCAGTTTGGTTGCAAAAGCCCAGTTGGGCTTTGGATCATCCTAAGATTTTGTTGAAACCCAGTTGGATATTTCAGTTGCAAAGCCCAGTTGGGCTTTGTTCTTTTTCAGCTGCTTGGAATCAGCCCTGTTGGGCTTTGATGGCTCAATTTAGCACCAGGCAGCAGGGGTTGCAGCAGACTTGGCCTGGCACCAGCAGGAGCACCAGCAGGAGCACAAGTTCTAGCAACAATAGTGCAGCACCAGCTCCACAGCAGCAGTTCAGGCTAGCAGGTCTCAGGAGGGGCAGTTCAGCAGCAACTCAGGGGCAGCCTCAGCAGCAAGAGGCTCTCAGGCACAGCAGCAGCTTCACCAGCACTTGCCTTGGCAGCAGCAGCAGCAGACAGCAAGGAAGAAAAGCAAAGAAAAAAAAGATAAGCACAACCCAAGCTGGGAGCACTGAACAACAGAAAAAAAAGAGTAAGATGAAAGGAATACACTAAATGCAAAATGCTTACACTAAGATGATTACACTAAATGCAAAAACTCCAACTACACGACACCAAGTCCCCGGCAACGGCGCCAAAAACTTGGTGGGTTTTATAAACAACCTACAAATTGACCTGCAAGTGCACAGGGTCAGTTGTAGCTAGTGATGGGAAGAAAGGGTTTGTCCACAGGGACTTGGAGGGAGCTATTGTTGTTTTCTAAGTAAAATCTAACCTAAACAGGGAATTGGGGAAAACTAGGATATTGAATCCACCTAAATCCTCAGCTATATCATGTCCAGTGCAAGTCTTGTTTTTGGCCTTAGTAAACAAGGTGAAGGTTCAGGCCTGCCTTGTGTTCTGGGCTTTCATCTAGGATAAGCTATTCACCTAGTTCACTAATGCATCCCTAGAATTGATGGTCTTCTTACAGCACCATCAATCACAGATGGACTTGATCACTAATTGACTAACTATCCTATATCTAAAGAAAATTGCTCACCTAGTTAATCCTGTTCACCCCTAGCATTGGTGGTCTTCTTACAGCACCACCAATCACAGGTTACTATCATCACTGAGTAATCAATTCTCCATGGTTCTAATTCAAGCTCATCAAGAACAAAACTAAATCATTTACTTCACTGTGGCATAGAGGCTTCATCTGCTTCCTAGTGATGAACTAAAACATGGTAAACAGAAAGAGTAATTGAAATTGAAATAGAAATTGAAACTGAAATTAAAATTAAACCTACTCAGACCCAAATTGGGGGTTAACTTGGCTATCCCAAGAACGAGTTCTAACACACACCCATATCATCTATTTATACAAACAATCAAAAACCCCAAAACAGTGAAATTAGGGTTTGGTGAAAATTAAAATTAGGTTTTACCTAATCACTGATAGCAATTATAACTCTTCACCCATGCTTCCTATTCGTATTCTCCTGCTCCCCACACCAACTGTGATTTCTGCTTCGACCCATGCTCGTCCTTCCTCTTCTGCTATGCTGGTCTGTGCTGTTGCTCTAGCTCGACCTATCTTATTGTTTTCTCATCTAGGGTTTCAGAGAGTTGAGAAAACTATAAAATAGATAGCTAGAGGAATAGGGGGAGTGATGGGTGTTGGGGTTTGGTTGATTTGAGAGGAGATGGTGGTGGTTGAGGTGGTGGTTGAGCGGGGCAGTGGAGTTGGTGGCGCTGGACATCGAGTTGCAGAAGAGAAGAAGGGGGAAGAAGAAAGAGAAGGTCGATGGGATTAGGGGTGTGTTTGTCTGAAGGGTATAGGGTTAGGTTGTTCGAGTGTGAGGCGGGCTCATCAGATTTCGATGTTAGGCGAGTGATAGGCGTTGGATCGATACATCTGAAATGCATCCAACGATAAGATGGAACATAGCCTTCAGCGACCGTCGGATGAAGAGATACAACGAAACTAACGGCGTGAGATGGAGTTAGGTGCTGTAGTGTTGGTCAGGAATTTCAGACTTTGATGCACGAAGAGGAGGCGACCGTTGGATGATGATATGGATCCAATCTGACGGCTACATGAGAAACGGGTATGGATATAGGAAATGGACTTGGGTGAGGGTTTTGGGCATTGGGTATGCCAAGCCCATATCTTCTTTAAGAACAATTCTTCCTCTTCAAGCCCACTTCTAGCCTTTTGGTCTTGTGCACAACATTCTTCGCGGCTTCCTTGTGTAATTCCTCCCGGCTTTTCACTACTTTTCTGCTCTTTTCGCTCCGCTATTCATCCAAACTTTATTTATTACCTAAAAATGCAAAATTAGTTAATAAAAATATTTATTCTTGAAAACAAAGAAAATACAGAATATGGGATAAAATGTAGAATTAATGCACAAAAGATGAGTTAAATGCCAACAAAAAGATATAGAAATATGCACTTTTTAGCACTCATCAAATACCCCCAAACCTGAATTTTACTTGTCCTCAAGTAAAACAAAACTAAGGAAGTCCTACCTATACCACTGTCGCTGGTCTCTCGAATGCATTTAGCATATGCACTAAGCCTTTTAAACCACTAAGTGTCCCTAGTGGACGAGTGAAGTCTCGTGAAGGTTTGCTTAGAACGTACCTACAAAGTTCTAGGCCAAAATATAAGCTCATATTCCATCAAATGTGACATGTGCAAGACAGTTTAAGCTCACAGCAAAATGGAGATGTCAATCTAGCTATCAAAGGCACAATCCTAGCACTGATAACAAATAAAGACATGTGATAAGAGTGTAAAGTGTATCTACACATGTGTAAAGAAAGATCGGATGTTATGACTACTAATCACCAAGAGATAGTTTCTCAGGCTAAGAACCAAGGTCGAAATCTAGCTAGCTGTCCGGACTTTACGAGAATTGTGAATGAGTTGGAGGTATTTCACAATTACTCGCGTTGTACATCAATGGCATACACCCTCCTTGCTTATTACAATGAAACAACAAAATGACTATTTACATGACTCTTATTTACATTGACTACTCTCTTTTTATTTTTGGAACAAGAGATGATGAAATTGATAAATACTTGATTTTTTTTTGTATTTTTCTGATATATATATATATATATATATATATTTTTTAGATTGATAAGGAAACACTTTTGATACATATACAAAAGGAAACAAAATATTACATGACACTTTGCAAGAGGTAGCCCTTTTTGATGCACCCAGTTAAATTCGATGGTTGTCTTTCTTAATGTAACCTCCACCTTCTATCCCAACCAACCAAAGAACAAGCTAGTCAAGTTTCGTTCAGTATTCTAAAGTGATTGGCAATCGTAACTTCCTATCAAACACCTTGAAGATCGAGGCCATACATGTATTGGTAGATCGTGCGCGTGCAAATTTCTTATCACTATGTGAATTGTGCTAGAATCAGGGTGCCTAAATATCTAGACTAAGACTCCTAATAATTACATATTTGCACAAGAGTCAACATTTCAAGGTAAATGAGCTCCATTTTTATGTTTTTATCATTTTTCTAATTTTTTAATTTTTTTGAATTTTTTCGATTTTTTCAAAAGAAGAAGGAGTTCGTTTTCAATTATAGCATATTATCATGGTATCCATTCCATACCCCCAAACCTAAACTAAACATTGTCCTCAATGTTTCAAAAGATAACAAAATTATAATGCAACATATGAAGAGGAACATGCTAAGTAGAGTAAAAGGAGAGAATACCCGATTCGTCGAAAACACGAACCGAACTCCATTATTCACCGGCTAGAATCCAACATTTTCAACTTAGATTATATTGGATTAGCAAAAATATATACAAAAGAAACCAAAAAGTTTTAAAAATTATCTACTGGATTATATACAAAAATTCACTATATACATAAAGTCTAAAGAGTTGAGGATCAACCCAAAAGACAAAGTGTTGAAACATAGAAAGTTTCAAAACACTAAAATTGGACTGAAATGGGAGTGAGAGTGAAAAACCGAATGAATCACCCCTAAACCTAAATTGTTCAACAGGTTTACTTTTAAGCACAAAATCTTTTAATTTTAGGGGTTCAGGATTCAAAAGGTCTAACTCATAATGGACTGTTTTCGGGATGGGCAAAGAAATGCATTCCAACTGTGGCTCTTTAAAAGTGTTATATTTTGAAGCAAAATAGTCCAAGAGGACTTGGGAGGCACACAGTTCCAATCCTAGATTGGGAATTTTCAGAAAAGTTGGTTTAAATTTTTTGTTGCAAACCAAATCTAGGTTGGGTGGAATAATCTCGATTTGAGATTTAGGTAAGAAAGTGGGTACATCTAAATTATTTTCATGGGTACGATCAATAGTACCAACACATACTTTTCCTAAATCAGAAACAGGTAAAACATGCTCACATTCATCGAACAAAACATCAAGACCTAAATCAGTATCATGATTGTTCGAAGTACTCAAATCATCACCGGAAGAAATAACATTTTGTGACTTAGGCAAGGAATCAGACACATCAAATTCGTCCTCATGCATAATAAAATTAGTGTCTACAGAAGATTCAACTATTCCTATGTCATGTTCATCTTCACAGAAGAATTGTAAAAGCCCCATATTAGAATCAAAATCATATGAATTACAATGAGTATCAGAAGAAACAACATTCATGAAGGTTGAGGCTGAGAAGCCATATGTTATTGAACCAAAAGGTTCCACAATATTTTCAGCAAAAACATGTTCTTCTAACATATCATTATCATCATAATCATCATCATGGTAACATGCATATTGATCCTCATTAAAAGTGGTGGTGTCCTTAGTCGATTCATGTTCCTCTAAATCAGGTTCATATTCAATATCATTTAGATGAATGGGACTGGACACTTCATTAGGGACAACATGCATTTTCTCATGAATTTCCTCCTTTTGTAGTTGAAGCAAAATCTGATCTAACTTCGCCTGAATGCGTGACATAGTTCTATCAGAATTTTGCTCACCGAGTCTGAGAGCTTCTACGGTGGAGTCTAAATTCATGGGAGTACAAAATTCTTCATGTTCAAATTGTGGTGAATGGTACATGTGTGCATGGTCATTAGATTGACAAAAACTTGGTGGGGTTTGAAAACACACAAAAAACTCTTGCAAGTATACAAGGCCAAGTTTTAGTATAGAAAATAAGCAAGGGATCATTCCACAGGGACTTGGGTGTGTAGTTGAGGTTTCCTAAGCTAAGCAGTGACAGTAAGTGACAGTGGCAGTGACAGTTACAATGGCAATGAGCCAAAGGCAGTGAAGTAAAGAATGAAGGTACTAGGGTCTTTGAATCTACTTCTTGATCCTAGACTAAGGCAGATCCTAATCAATCATGTTTTTGTTTCATCTCAGGGAAGATTGTAATGGATGATTTATCAACTAATTTTACTAGCATACCCCTAGCATCAGCTGTCTTTCTACATCACAGCTGATCACAGGTTTACTTGCACAACCACTTAATCTATCAACTCTAAGGCATTTGGGATCAATCCTTCTAATGTACTGAATTTTTAACCATTATCACTCACTTACCCCTAGCATCAGCTGTCTTTCTACAGCACAGCTGATCACAGGCTTGCTTGTTCAAATGGCTACTAGCAGTCCTAACTCATTTTTAGCACTACAAGAACAATGACAGATTACTAACTATCTTAACATACAATCAAGAATTTCATCTAAACCCTAGCACATGAAATTAGAACATGATAAACATAATTAACATTTGAAATTGAAATTAACTGACTTCAAAACATGAACTGAAAACAACTTGGAAGCACTGGCTATTCCAGGCCCCTTGGGTGAAGCTCTGGCTAGCCCAGGCATGCCCTCTACAACACAACATACATCCTATTTATACCCAAATTTTAGGGTTTACAACTTTCCCCCAAATTGGCAGTTGAAATTAGGGTTCGACTTTACCTAATTTGATGGCACAATCTCTCCCCCATGCGTCGACCCATTCTTCCTCTGACTCTCCTGCTCCATTCCCATGTGTCAATTGCTACTCTAGACTCGCCTAATCGATTGATTTTTCTTCTAGGGTTTCAGAGAAAGGTGAGAAGAAATATCAATCAAATAGGGGGCTAGAAAGAGGGGGTGATGATGGTAGTGATGGGTTTAGGTTTAGGGTTGGTTTGGTGGCGTAGGGAGTGGTGGTGGCGAGGTCAGAGCAGGTGGAGAAGATGGAGGTGGTTCTGCACAGGGTATGGAGGAGGAGAGGTCGATGGAAGAAGGGGAAGGGGATGTTTGGTAGGGGTATATGGCTCGGATGTTATGGTGTTGAGCGGTTTCAGCGAGGGAAGATGTTATGCGATCTGCGCCGTAGGATGAGAAGATGGTAGGTAGATCTGACGGCGATGCGGAGGCAAGCGATGAGCGACCGTCGGATGAAGGGATACAACGAAACGAACGGCACTTGGTGGAGTTAGGTACTGTAGTGTAAAGCGGAGATATCAAACTTTGATGCACAGCAAGGGAGCGACCGTAGGATGCTTCTGAGAACTGTTTTGACGGCTGAAAACGCAAGCGGATATGGATTTGGGTTTTAGGCTTTTGGGTATAGAATATGGGTTTAAGAAATGAGTTTGGGCTTGGGAAATCTTGAGCCCACTTCTTCTTTAAGAACAAATCTTCCTTCTTGAGCCCATTTCTAGTCTTTTGGGTTTATGCGCACCATTCTTCGCGGCTTCCTTGCGTAATTTCTTCCGGCTTTTCACTACTTTTCTGCTCTTTTCGCTCCGCAATTCATCCAAACTTTATTTATTACCTAAAAATGCAAAATTAGTTAATAAAAATATTTATTCTTGAAAACAAAGAAAATACAGAATATGGGATAAAATGTAGAATTAATGCACAAAAGATGAGTTAAATGCCAACAAAAAGATATAGAAATATGTACTTTTTAGGACTCATCAAATACCCCCAAACCTGAATTTTACTTGTCCTCAATTAAAACAAAACTAAGGAAATCCTACCTATACCACTGTCGCTGGTCTCTCGAATGCATTTAGCGTATGCACTAAGCCTTTTAAACCACTAAGTGTCCCTAGTGGACGAGTGAAGTCTCGTGAAGGTTTGCTTAGAACGTACCTACAAAGTTCTAGGTCAAAATATAAGCTCATATTCCATCAAATGTGACATGTGCAAGACAGTTTAAGCTCACAGCAAAATGGAGATGTCAATCTAGCTATCAAAGGCACAATCCTAGCACTGATAACAAATAAAGACATGTGATAAGAGTGTAAAGTGTATCTACACATGTGTAAAGAAAGATCGGATGTTATGACTACTAATCACCAAGAGATAGTTTCTCAGGCTAAGAACCAAGGTCGAAATCTAGCTAGCTGTCCGGACTTTACGAGAATTGTGAATGAGTAGGAGGTATTTCACAATCACTCGCGTTGTACATCAATGGCATACACCCTCCTTGCTTATTACAATAAAACACAAAAGATGACTCTTTACATGACTCTTATTTACATTGACTACTCTCTTTTATTTTTGGAACAAGAGAGAATGGAATTGAAAAATACATGATTTTTTTTTTTTTTTTTTGATAAGGAAACAGTTTTGATACATATACAAAAGGAAACAAAAATTACATGACACTTTGCAAGAGGTAGCCCTTTTTGATGCACCCAGTTAAATTCGATGGTTGTCTTTCTTAATGTAACCTCCACCTTCTATCCCAACCAACCAAAGAACAAGCTAGTCAAGTTTCGTTCAGTATTCTAAAGTGATTGGCAATCGTAACTTCCTATCAAACACCTTGAAGATCGAGGCCATACATGTATTGGTAGATCGTGCGCGTGCAAATTTCTTATGACTATGTGAATTGTGCTAGAATCAGGGTGCCTAAATATCTAGACTAAGACTCCTAATAATTACATATTTGCACAAGAGTCAACATTTCAAGGTAAATGAGCTCCATTTTTATGTTTTTATCATTTTTCTAATTTTTTAATTTTTTTGAATTTTTTCGATTTTTTCAAAAGAAGAAGGAGTTCGTTTTCAATTATAGCATATTATCATGGTATCCATTCCATACCCCCAAACCTAAACTAAACATTGTCCTCAATGTTTCAAAAGATAACAAAATTATAATGCAACATATGAAGAGGAACATGCTAAGTAGAGTAAAAGGAGAGAGAATACCCGATTCGTCGAAAACACGAACCGAACTCCATTATTCACCGGCTTTGAAGCACAGCCCAGCTGTTCAGTTTGGTTGCAAAAGCCCAGTTGGGCTTTGGATCATCCTAAGCTTTGGCTTCAACACTCAAGGCCCAGTTGGGCTTGGTTCAATTTCCTCTCCCTCTGCAGCTTACAGCCCAACAGCAAGGTTCTTCTAGCCCAGCAGCTAGGTAAGCAAAGTGTACCTACAGCCCACCAGCAGCTCTGGCAAGCAAGGCAACAACCAACAGCAGCACCAGTTACCTGCACACTTAAATGTGTGTGATCAATACACAAAGAACATGGGCAAAGTAAGCAAAGTTGAAGAACTGCAATGCAGTTGTGCAATTGCAGATGGAGAAAATGCTTACAGAATGCAGAATATAAAGTTGCTGAGAACATGCAGTTTAAGAAGTTGCTGAAAACGACAATGCATAGCTATCATTACAAGAGCTAAGTTACAGGAAGAGATGAAGGCTGAGGCTACAGAGCAAGATGCTAAAGTGAATGAAATGCAGAATTAGTTTAAGATGACGATGGTATGCAGCTAGACTAAAAATTCAAATTTAAGATATAGTGGTATGCAGTTATGAATTATGCTACAGGAATGGAATGCAATGCAAAAGAATGGCAACAGTGAAGATTGAGCTAAAAATGCATATGTACAGGAGAGACTACACAGCAAGCTAGAAGAGCAAGTGAGCAGCAAATGAGCAAAGGGAAATAACTTGTAAGAGTGACAGCAAGAGTGACAGATGAAGATGCAAGAATGAGGTTATGTGCAAGATATGCAATGAAAGTGCAAATATGCAGTGACAATGAAAAGTATGCAGTAAAATGCAGAAAATAAGAGCAAAGATAAAGAGCAAACAGCAACAGCGCCGCTACCGAGTCCCCGGCAGCGGCGCCAAAAACTTGATAGCTAAGGAATTAAACCTAAAACTATGGTACCGAGTCCCCGGCAGCGGCGCCAAAAACTTGATAGCAAAAGGAATATGTCCTAAAACTACGTTTTATCCTAACCTGCAAGTGCACAGGATCTAAAGTAGAAAGTGAATAAGCAGGGGTTTGTCCACAGGGACTTGGAGGGAGCTATTGTTGTTTTCCTAAATTTCCTAACTAATTTCCTAAACTAAGTGACAGTGGGAATGAAGGTGTGATTCTAGGGTTAAGATTTCCCCTTCACCTAGCTAGTTCACCTAGGTTAAGTTTTTGTCATATGGCTAGTTAACTAACCTTACAGCCTTAGCTAACCCCTAGTATTGGCTGTCTGTTTAAGGCACAGGCAATCACAGGTCAACTAGGCAGTGGATTACTAACTAATATAGCTGATTAACCCCTTAGAACCACCACTGACCCCTAGCATTAGTGGTCTTCTTACAGCACCACTAGTCACAAGTCAGTTGGGCTTTTAGGAATCTAACTAGCCTAAGCTATTTTGAGTTCAACAAAAACTATCCTAATGGCTAACCATCATGGTTCAAGGGTCCTCTCACCCTAGTGGTGGATTTAGAACATAAATAACATTTGAAGATAGCAATAGATTGAATTAGGCAGTAATTGAACTTGGAATTTAAAGTGAAACAAAGAACTGAACATAAAAAAACTACACAGTTGGGGAACTGGCTAGTCCAATTCTCCCAATTTTGACACTGGCTAGTCCAGCATGCCCTCTACAACACAACATACATCCTATTTATACCCAAATTTTTAGGGTTTACAATTTTCCCCCAAATTGGCAGTTGAGATTAGGGTTCGACTTTACCTAATTTGATGGCACAATCTCTCCCCCATGCGTCGACCCATTCTTCCTCTGACTCTCCTGCTCCATTCCCATGTGTCAATTGCTACTCTAGACTCGCCTAATCGATTGATTTTTCTTCTAGGGTTTCAGAGAAAGGTGAGAAGAAATATCAATCAAATAGGGGGCTAGAAAGAGGGGGTGATGATGGTAGTGATGGGTTTAGGTTTAGGGTTGGTTTGGTGGCGTAGGGAGTGGTGGTGGCGAGGTCAGAGCAGGTGGAGAAGATGCAGGTGGTTCTGCACAGGGTATGGAGGAGGAGAGGTCGATGGAAGAAGGGGAAGGGGATGTTTGGTAGGGGTATATGGCTCGGATGTTATGGTGTTGAGCGGTTTCAGCGAGGGAAGATGTTATGCGATCTGCGCCGTAGGATGAGAAGATGGTAGGTAGATCTGACGGCGATGCGGAGGCAAGCGATGAGCGACCGTCGGATGAAGGGATACAACGAAACGAACGGCACTTGGTGGAGTTAGGTACTGTAGTGTAAAGCGGAGATATCAAACTTTGATGCACAGCAAGGGAGCGACCGTAGGATGCTTCTGAGAACTGTTTTGACGGCTGAAAACGCAAGCGGATATGGATTTGGGTTTTAGGCTTTTGGGTATAGAATATGGGTTTAAGAAATGAGTTTGGGCTTGGGAAATCTTGAGCCCACTTCTTCTTTAAGAACAAATCTTCCTTCTTAAGCCCATTTCTAGTCTTTTGGGTTTATGCGCACCATTCTTCGCGGCTTCCTTGCGTAATTTCTTCCGGCTTTTCACTACTTTTCTGCTCTTTTCGCTCCGCAATTCATCCAAACTTTATTTATTACCTAAAAATGCAAAATTAGTTAATAAAAATATTTATTCTTGAAAACAAAGAAAATACAGAATATGGGATAAAATGTAGAATTAATGCACAAAAGATGAGTTAAATGCCAACAAAAAGATATAGAAATATGTACTTTTTAGGACTCATCAAATACCCCCAAACCTGAATTTTACTTGTCCTCAAGTAAAACAAAACTAAGGAAATCCTACCTATACCACTGTCGCTGGTCTCTCGAATGCATTTAGCGTATGCACTAAGCCTTTTAAACCACTAAGTGTCCCTAGTGGACGAGTGAAGTCTCGTGAAGGTTTGCTTAGAACGTACCTACAAAGTTCTAGGACAAAATATAAGCTCATATTCCATCAAATGTGACATGTGCAAGACAGTTTAAGCTCACAGAAAAATGGAGATGTCAATCTAGCTATCAAAGGCACAATCCTAGCACTGATAACAAATAAAGACATGTGATAAGAGTGTAAAGTGTATCTACACATGTGTAAAGAAAGATCGGATGTTATGAATACTAATCACCAAGAGATAGTTTCTCAGGCTAAGAACCAAGGTCGAAATCTAGCTAGCTGTCCGGACTTTACGAGAATTGTGAATGAGTTGGAGGTATTTCACAATTACTCGCGTTGTACATCAATGGCATACACCCTTCCTTGCTTATTACAATGAAACAACAAAATGACTATTTACATGACTCTTATTTACATTGACTACTCTCTTTTTATTTTTGGAACAAGAGAGAATGGAATTGATAAATACTTGATTTTTTTTTATTTTTTTTTTTGATAAGGAAACACTTTTGAAACAAATACAAAAGGAAACAAAAGATTACATGACACTTTGCAAGAGGTAGCCCTTTTTGATGCACCCAGTTAAATTCGATGGTTGTCTTTCTTAATGTAACCTCCACCTTCTATCCCAACCAACCAAAGAACAAGCTAGTCAAGTTTCGTTCAGTATTCTAAAGTGATTGGCAATCGTAACTTCCTATCAAACACCTTGAAGATCGAGGCCATACATGTATTGGTAGATCGTGCGCGTGCAAATTTCTTATCACTATGTGAATTGTGCTAGAATCAGGGTGCCTAAATATCTAGACTAAGACTCCTAATAATTACATATTTGCACAAGAGTCAACATTTCAAGGTAAATGAGCTCCATTTTTATGTTTTTATCATTTTTCTAATTTTTTAATTTTTTTGAATTTTTTCGATTTTTTCAAAAGAAGAAGGAGTTCGTTTTCAATTATAGCATATTATCATGGTATCCATTCCATACCCCCAAACCTAAACTAAACATTGTCCTCAATGTTTCAAAAGATAACAAAATTATAATGCAACATATGAAGAGGAACATGCTAAGTAGAGTAAAAGGAGAGAATACCCGATTCGTCGAAAACACGAACCGAACTCCATTATTCACCGGCTAGAATCCAACATTTTCAACTTAGATTATATTGGATTAGCAAAAATATATACAAAAGAAACCAAAAAGTTTTAAAAATTATCTACTGGATTATATACAAAAATTCACTATATACATAAAGTCTAAAGAGTTGAGGATCAACCCAAAAGACAAAGTGTTGAAACATAGAAAGTTTCAAAACACTAAAATTGGACTGAAATGGGAGTGAGAGTGAAAAACCGAATGAATCACCCCTAAACCTAAATTGTTCAACAGGTTTACTTTTAAGCACAAAATCTTTTAATTTTAGGGGTTCAGGATTCAAAAGGTCTAACTCATAATGGACTGTTTTCGGGATGGGCAAAGAAATGCATTCCAACTGTGGCTCTTTAAAAGTGTTATATTTTGAAGCAAAATAGTCCAAGAGGACTTGGGAGGCACACAGTTCCAATCCTAGATTGGGAATTTTCAGAAAAGTTGGTTTAAATTTTTTGTTGCAAACCAAATCTAGGTTGGGTGGAATAATCTCGATTTGAGATTTAGGTAAGAAAGTGGGTACATCTAAATTATTTTCATGGGTACGATCAATAGTACCAACACATACTTTTCCTAAATCAGAAACAGGTAAAACATGCTCACATTCATCGAACAAAACATCAAGACCTAAATCAGTATCATGATTGTTCGAAGTACTCAAATCATCACCGGAAGAAATAACATTTTGTGACTTAGGCAAGGAATCAGACACATCAAATTCGTCCTCATGCATAATAAAATTAGTGTCTACAGAAGATTCGACTATTCCTATGTCATGTTCATCTTCACAGAAGAATTGTACAAGCCCCATATTAGAATCAAAATCATATGAATTACAATGAGTATCAGAAGAAACAACATTCATGAAGGTTGAGGCTGAGAAGCCATATGTTATTGAACCAAAAGGTTCCACAATATTTTCAGCAAAAACATGTTCTTCTAACATATCATTATCATCATAATCATCATCATGGTAATATGCATATTGATCCTCATTAAAAGTGGTGGTGTCCTTAGTCGATTCATGTTCCTCTAAATCAGGTTCATATTCAATATCATTTAGATGAATGGGACTGGACACTTCATTAGGGACAACACACATTTCCTCATGAATTTCCTCCTTTTGTAGTTGAAGCAAAATCTGATCTAACTTCGCCTGAATGCGTGACATAGTTCTATCAGAATTTTGCTCACCGAGTCTGAGAGCTTCTACGGTGGAGTCTAAATTCATGGGAGTACAAAATTCTTCATGTTCAAATTGTGGTGAATGGTACATGTGTGCATGGTCATTAGGGTTTACAAAATATTGATCACAACCTTCGAAAGGTTGATTATGGTCCCAATGACTACCAGCCTCACAATTTGTGGGCATTTCATAATTTGGATTTTCATGGTATCCCCTAGATTTCCTAAATTCATGCAAAACATAGCAATATTCATCAGGGTGGTCTAAACCACCACAAAAGGTACAAACATGCATATTAGGTTGGCTAGGTTGATACATGGGTGAATAGTTATACGGGTTTGCATATTGAGGCTCATGACCTTGAAAAGGTCCATAATTATAATTCCTATAACTATTGACATCATGGTCTGTGGGAGGCTCATAAGGTGAATCTTGCCCGTAAGCATCTCTAATAGTTTTATTCCCAGAGGCAGACCAAAATCCAGACATGTCTTTGTTTTATGAAATAATCACACAAATCACAAAAAAGTAAGGCCCAAGGGAGATGATAAAAATTTAATTTGGGAGCAATTTTGGTTTTTGAAATTAGGAGCAATTTTTTTTTTTTTTTTTAAAATTATCTTAGCATAAATTAGCACAACCCATAAAAGAAAATAAAAACAACAATAATAATTACAAACCCATAAAAGAAAGAAAAAGAAGAAAAAGAAAAATTATTACAAGCCCAAATAAAAAATAAAAAAAAGAAATAAAGTAAAAATTATTACAAGACCAAAATAGAAACAAAATTATTACAAGCCCACAATTAAAATTTGGAAGCCCACAGGTTGGGTTCTCTTAATGGGTTTAGGCTTACCTTTGAAGCACAGCCCAGCTGTTCAGTTTGGTTGCAAAAGCCCAGTTGGGCTTTGGATCATCCTAAGCTTTGGCTTCAACACTCAAGGCCCAGATGGGCTTGGTTCAATTTCCTCTCCCTCTGCAGCTTACAGCCCAACAGTAAGGTTCTTCTAGCCCAGCAGCTAGGTAAGCAAAGTGTACCTACAGCCCACCAGCAGCTCTGGCAAGCAAGGCAACAACCAACAGCAGCACCAGTTACCTGCACACTTAAATGTGTGTGATCAATACACAAAGAACATGGGAAAAGTAAGCAAAGTTGAAGAACTGCAATGCAGTTGTGCAATTGCAGATGGAGAAAATGCTTACAGAATGCAGAATATAAAGTTGCTGAGAACATGCAGTTTAAGAAGTTGCTGAAAACGACAATGCATAGCTATCATTACAAGAGCTAAGTTACAGGAAGAGATGAAGGCTGAGGCTACAGAGCAAGATGCTAAAGTGAATGAAATGCAGAATTAGTTTAAGATGACGATGGTATGCAGCTAGACTAAAAATTCAAATTTAAGATATAGTGGTATGCAGTTATGAATTATGCTACAGGAATGGAATGCAATGCAAAAGAATGGCAACAGTGAAGATTGAGCTAAAAATGCATATGTACAGGAGAGACTACACAGCAAGCTAGAAGAGCAAGTGAGCAGCAAAGGGGCAAAGGGAAATAACTTGTAAGAGTGACAGCAAGAATGACAGATGAAGATGCAAGAATGAGGTTATGTGCAAGATATGCAATGAAAGTGCAAATATGCAGTGACAATGAAAAGTATGCAGTAAAATGCAGAAAATAAGAGCAAAGATAAAGAGCAAACAGCAACAGCGCCGCTACCGAGTCCCCGGCAGCGGCGCCAAAAACTTGATAGCAAAAGGAATATGTCCTAAAACTACGTTTTATCCTAACCTGCAAGTGCACAGGATCTAAAGTAGAAAGTGAATAAGCAGGGGTTTGTCCACAGGGACTTGGAGGGAGCTATTGTTGTTTTCCTAAATTTCCTAACTAATTTCATAAACTAAGTGACACTGGGAATGAAGGTGTGATTCTAGGGTTAAGATTTCCCCTTCACCTAGCTAGTTCACCTAGGTTAAGTTTTTGTCATATGGCTAGTTAACTAACCTTACAGCCTTAGCTAACCCCTAGTATTGGCTGTCTGTTTAAGGCACAGGCAATCACAGGTCAACTAGGCAGTGGATTACTAACTAATATAGCTGATTAACCCCTTAGAACCACCACTGACCCCTAGCATTAGTGGTCTTCTTACAGCACCACTAGTCACAAGTCAGTTGGGCTTTTAGGAATCTAACTAGCCTAAGCTATTTTGAGTTCAACAAAAACTATCCTAATGGCTAACCATCATGGTTCAAGGGTCCTCTCACCCTAGTGGTGGATTTAGAACATAAATAACATTTGAAGATAGCAATAGATTGAATTAGGCAGTAATTGAACTTGGAATTGAAAGTGAAACAAAGAACTGAACATAAAAAAACTACACAGTTGGGGAACTGGCTAGTCCAATTCTCCCAATTTTGACACTGGCTAGTCCAGCATGCCCTCTACAACACAACATACATCCTATTTATACCCAAATTTTTAGGGTTTACAATTTTCCCCCAAATTGGCAGTTGAGATTAGGGTTCGACTTTACCTAATTTGATGGCACAATCTCTCCCCCATGCGTCGACCCATTCTTCCTCTGACTCTCCTGCTCCATTCCCATGTGTCAATTGCTACTCTAGACTCGCCTAATCGATTGATTTTTCTTCTAGGGTTTCAGAGAAAGGTGAGAAGAAATATCAATCAAATAGGGGGCTAGAAAGAGGGGGTGATGATGGTAGTGATGGGTTTAGGTTTAGGGTTGGTTTGGTGGCGTAGGGAGTGGTGGTGGCGAGGTCAGAGCAGGTGGAGAAGATGGAGGTGGTTCTGCACAGGGTATGGAGGAGGAGAGGTCGATGGAAGAAGGGGAAGGGGATGTTTGGTAGGGGTATATGGCTCGGATGTTATGGTGTTGAGCGGTTTCAGCGAGGGAAGATGTTATGCGATCTGCGCCGTAGGATGAGAAGATGGTAGGTAGATCTGACGGCGATGCGGAGGCAAGCGATGAGCGACCGTCGGATGAAGGGATACAACGAAACGAACGGCACTTGGTGGAGTTAGGTACTGTAGTGTAAAGCGGAGATATCAAACTTTGATGCATAGAAAGGGAGCGACCGTAGGATGCTTCTGAGAACTGTTTTGACGGCTGAAAACGCAAGCGGATATGGATTTGGGTTTTAGGCTTTTGGGTATAGAATATGGGTTTAAGAAATGAGTTTGGGCTTGGGAAATCTTGAGCCCACTTCTTCTTTAAGAACAAATCTTCCTTCTTGAGCCAATTTCTAGTCTTTTGGGTTTATGCGCACCATTCTTCGCGGCTTCCTTGCGTAATTTCTTCCGGCTTTTCACTACTTTTCTGCTCTTTTCGCTCCGCAATTCATCCAAACTTTATTTATTACCTAAAAATGCAAAATTAGTTAATAAAAATATTTATTCTTGAAAACAAAGAAAATACAGAATATGGGATAAAATGTAGAATTAATGCACAAAAGATGAGTTAAATGCCAACAAAAAGATATAGAAATATGTACTTTTTAGGACTCATCAGCTATCTCAGTAAACGTACCACCAGTCTTCGATGACTCAAACTACCTATGGTGGAAAGTTGTGATGCGTACTTTTCTTCAATCGCGTGATTTCCAATCATGGGTTTATGTTGTAGACAGCTATGAGGTTCCCGTCGTTATAGTTGAAAATGTTACCATTCCTAAAAAAATCAGTACATATACTGCTGCTGAGTCTCTTGCTGCAAAGAAAAACTCCGACGGTTTGAATGCCATCATGCATGTCATTATCCCAGATCTTCGACACCATGTGGCTTCTTGCTCCACGTCGAAAGATGCTTGGGATACTTTAGAAACTGTATTTGAAGGTAACACTAGTGAAAAGGAAGCTAGGATTCAAAACCTTAACTCCGAACGGGAAGACCTTCATATGGCAGAAGAAGATTCATTTGATGAATTTTATCACAAAAAGTCTGAAATTGTTGATGCATCCTGTGCATTGGGTAGCACTATTCCTGAAAGGGAAATTGCGATGAAGATTCTCACATCACTGCCATCTAAATACGAATCTAAAAAGCATGCCATCATTGAGGGAAATAACCTTGATACACTTTCGCGAAATACACTTGTCGGGAAACTTAAAATTTTCGATCGCGAATCAAGAGATAAACTTCACTCGTCTAGTAATCATGTTACTACTCTTGATGGAAAATCTCACCGTCCTAAATTGATTGATGAGAAAAATGAGAATTGCGTTATTTCTACGTTGTCTTTGCTCATACAACAACTTAAGAAAATTCTTAGACAAAGTAAAAGAAAGTCTCAAAAAGAAGCTCGATCAATCAATAGAAGGGATAAGAGAGTTTAGAAAAACTGTACTAGCGAAACTGGTCTCGTGTGCTGCAAAAATGCTCATACTTCCAAAGGTCTAGATATTCAGGTGAATAAGATAACTAAAGCATGGATGAATACTCTTGATTATTGTCCTGAGGATGAAACCTGCGATTGTTCTCTTAATCTCTTTGCTGAAAATCACAATCGTGATTCTTGTGCAACATGCCTAATTACTCCAACGGTGTCTCATAAGCTGTGTCAGCAAACGTCACCCAACTAAGTATCACTCTCTATTCATCTTGACAACAAGGGTGATATATATAAACACAAGATGCTACCAAATCTCTCGGTTTCCTTGTGTGAAAATCAGGATCATCCTAACGCGAATGATCAAAAGCAGTCCTTTTCTGCTAAATGCTGTGTGCAGAAGAAGAAGAATAAATCTCCTATGAAATCCTTTTTTCCTCAAAAAGTGATTTCTGGAACAATGCAGGATGTGCAAAAATCAACAATCAAGTTCTTCAAAACTATGATTAATAGGGAAAAGAATGATGTGCATAGCTCTTTTTTCTTAAAGAATAAGCAGAAACTTGAATTAACAAACAATTTCCCCCCTCACGAGAGATATCTCAGTCCTATCTTGGATTGGAATAATTATGATCTATAATCTTGTTGATTCATGATTCTTTCGTCTATCCCTCTTAGGCAATAATCATCATTTTCAAGAGGGAGTGTTGAAATGCATCTGTTAAATTCTTTGTAGTATTCGTCTTTGTTTATTCTCCTCTAGTGCTATTGTTGTTCCTGTACGGTTTCTGGCTCTTTAAAGGACTGGTTCTGGAAATAACCAAATTCTGTTAGGGTTTGGTAAAAGGTCCTTTTTGGAAATTCTCCATCTTCATTCTTTTAAAATGAAGTTTCTCCTCTTATGTATGATCATTTCATTTACATTCTCTATCATGTCCTCCTCTAGTATTTCAAGTAAAGAAAGTGATGTATGGACTATTCTGTTTCCTTCTAAGAAGATTCGTTTTGATTCTTCTGATAACGAAATGTGTTATGACAAGCATATCCCATCCTCTGATGAGAATCCTTCAATCTCACAATTTGATAAGCTCTCTTTAACCATGAATCTTGTCTTGGATCAAGTACGTGCCCTGAAAAGTGAACTCGAAGCTTCTTTCAAAAGACTTGAATAAACGATGGATAATCTTGAATCTAGGATCCATCTAATCGAAGATGAGCTTCATGAATATAGGGAATATGAGAAGAATTCAAAGTAAGTGTAATGCATCATAGAGGTTATTTTTGTTTGCCTAGTATGTCTTCTTTTTGGTTTAGTTGGAAAAATAACTAGTGCTTGAATAGCAATGATTGTGACTACACATAGCTATTATTTTTCATCTTCTTGTTCTTTTTTTTTTTTTTTTATGGTTTAAAAAAAAATTCTAAAAATATTTGGAGGATGATGTTTTTGCAGTATTTAATCTTTATGATTTGTTATATTGCAACTTGTTATCAGATATTGGTGCTTACGTCCGTGAACTATGTTTGTCCCATACTTTGTCAAAAGTAAAGTCGTTTATGATCGATATTCATATATTGGTTAAAGAATGAATGTACTTTTGACAATTACAAAATTTAATCCTATATTGTCAATCTTTGACGGAAGATAGGTTAAAATCTTTTGTTTGCAAGGATTATGTCTATTGAATGTCGTTATGCAAATAGTGATGGAAGATAGAATGAATCCTTGTATATCCCACAATATTGATCTTTACTGATCCATATTTTATGTAATATTGTGAGGCTCCGTAATGTGTCTTATGTTGAGCACTAAACAACCAAGTTGATTATTTTTGATTGGCTTTGTTGTTGCTCCGTAAGGTACTGTATGTCGAGCATTATGAACTAAATTAATCATCTTGTTTGGTTATTTAGTTATTACTCCGTAAGTTTTTCTTGTGTTGGGTATATGAACGGTTAAGCTAATCATTTCTTATGGTTAAACTTAGTCGTAGCTCCGCAAGTTTACTTATGTTGAGCATAATCAATTAAATTGATCACTTTTTGTGTTTAATTTGGTTGCGTATTCCGATTAAATTAATCATGGGTTTACTTGTGATTAATTTGATTGAGTTTTTGGATATAAAAATCATTCTTATGGTTTTAGTGTCCAATAAAAATCTTTCTTTTCTTTTGAAATTAAGGTCGCTCGTTGTTGTTCTCTCGGGAATGACATCAAATGGGGGAGAGTTCTTTTGAACTTGTGCTTAATAGTCATATCTTGAGGGGTGTGCGGCTGTGAAATTTTAGAGGGGTTATCTTGTATCTTTAAACTCCTTGATGAATGCATTTAGCTCCGGCTTTATGATTGCATCTAAATTAGTTGGTATGTATTTTTTTATTTTAGTCATGAAATGTCTCTTACGGAAATTTCATTATGATCCCGTTCTTGTACCTTTGCCAATTTTATTGACAAAAAGGGGGAGAATTAATATGTAGTTCACACTACAAATACATATGGTTTTCGGATCATTGTGTAAGGGGGAGTGGTTTTCATGTGAGATGAAGTATTGACTAAGGGGGAGTGATACATATCACCATAGTATTATTGTTGAAGTTGTGATACAACTGAACTTTGACACTGTGTAATAATACTATGAAACTGTATAACAATGATCGAGAATTATGTTTTCTCATTGTTATAGCTACGAATCTTCAACAACGGTGATGCTAAACTTACAACCTTTGAGATCATTGGAGTACTTGGAAATGACGAAGATTTCAAGGAACGTTGAAGATTAGACATGTGGAATAGGTCGAAGATTTAATGTGTTAAATTATGATGGTAATACAGAAGATGAGGGTAATACTAAAGATGACTTTAATGTTGAGTTAGAGCCACGACATTTAATTCAAATATCAGAAGTGACAGAGTTAGAGAATAGTGTTGTAAAATTCATTAATGCTGGGTCAGGTAAAGTAAGTTCAGAGCCAGTCCCGATTTACCACGTGGTCTTCAGTGGTTAAAACTTCAGCAAAAAAGAATAATTTAAATGCAACTAACAACACTTCCTCAAGCAGCAATGCAAATGCCTCAACAAGTACTAATGAAGTTGTTAAAAACATCAATTCAGGTAATAATTCCGGTGAGAAGATTTCTAATCCAGTTGCACACAAATATACTTTTAGAAAAAATATTGGTAAGGGAGGTCCAAAAAACCTCCATATCAATCCATGAAAATTCTCTTTTGGAATTTAAGAGGCCTTAAAAGGATTAAGGCTTAACAAAAATTATATTCTTTAGTTAATCAATTTAATCCAACTCTGGTGTGGATTGCTGAACCAAAAATTAAGTGCTCTCCTTCTTTTTGTAGTAAACTAAATTTACCTGGTATGCAATACATGGCAATTCATAATGAAACTAATGATTATAAAAGTAACATTTGGTTATTCTGGAGTAGATCAATTGCCACTCCTTCTGTTGTGTCCATTACTAGTCAAATGATTACAGTTGCTGTGGGTGAAGTGTTGGTGTTCGGTGTTCATGCTAATGTCAATGTGGTTCAAAGAAGGTACTTATGGTCTGAAATGCAGCTTATAAGTGAACTCAAAAGCCTTGGGTTGTTTTAGGTGATTTTAATGCAATCATCTCTATGGAAGAAAAAGTGGGGGGAAGACCTCCATCAAGAACATCAATGATAGACTTCAATGATTGTTTAAACTCTTGTGAACTAGTACAAGCTCCTAAAATTGGTCTTGATTACTCTTGGTCCAATTGTCAGCAAGGCAGCAAAAGGATTCTTTGTAATCTAGATAGAGTTGTTTTCAATATGAAGTGGTTGCAAATGTATGGTGATTGGGGATACAAAGTGGGCCTCAGAATTGCTTCAGATCATGCTCCTTTATTGGGTGGTTGTGCAAGTGTTCCAAAACCAAAAAATGCCCCACAAAGATTTCAAAAAATGTGGTTAGATCATCCTACATTCATGAAAGTGGTGCAACATAGCTGGGATGTGCATATTCATGGTGATGCTCCTTATATTTTCATGCAAAAACTTAAAAATCTCAAGCATATTCTCAAGGACTGGAACTGGAAGGTTTTTGGTAATTTAAAGGTCAAAATTCAAGAAGCAGAACAGAATGTCAAGGCAACAATGGAGACTTCAGATCATAATCCTCATGATGAACAAGCACGACATGGTTTGGTTAATGCTCAAAATAAACTCAATTCAAGAGAAACTCAATACAATACAATGTTGCAACAAAAATCTAGAATAAAGTGGGTGAAGGAAGGGTCAGCAAACACTGCTTTCTTCCATTATAATATCAAAATCAGACAAACAAGAAATACCATATGTGAATTGGAAGATGAAAATGAAAATCTGATATCTGATCAGAAAAAGATTGCTGACATATTGGTTGATTTTTTTGAAAAAAGATTTCAAGCTCAATATGTTGAAGTTAATGAAGATATTCTTGATGTCATCCCAAATGTTATTACTGAATCAAATCAATTTATGCTTGAAGTAATTCCTAAAGCAGATGAAATAAAGGCAGTTGTTTTTGATATGGATGGAGATAGTGCGCCTGGACCAGATAGCTTCTCTGGAATGTTCTATAAAGCATGCTGGGATATCATTCAACAAGACTTCATTAATGCTATTCAATATTGCCGGAGGAGAAGGTATATTCCTAAAGGTCTAAATTCTAATTTTTTAGTTCTTTTACCTAAAGTTCAAGGTGCAAAGAAACCAAATCAATTCAGACCTATTGGTCTGAGCAATTTCAGTTATAAGGTTTTTACCAAAATTATTTCACTAAGAATGGCCTGTCTCATGCATAAGCTAGTTTCTCCTGAACAAGTAGCATACATTAAAGGTAGAAACATCCATGAACAAATTTTTCTAGCTTTTGAACTAGTGAATGAGATGAAGAAAAAGAGAAGGGGAGGTAACCTAAGTTTGAAACTTGATATCTCACAAGCCTATGATTCAGTAAATTGGAAGTTTCTTCTCAATGTTCTTAAAAGATATGTTTTTTTCTGAGGCATGGTGTGATTGGATAAAAATACTTCTATCTTCTGCCAAAATTTCTGTAATGGTCAATGGTGGAACAAATGGTTTTTTCTCTATGCACAGGGGACTCAAGCAAGGAGATCCACTATCTCCCATTTTATTTGTTCTAATGGAGGAGGTTTTAAGCAGAGGGTTAACTAAACTGGTAGAAACAAGAAAGTTACAACCAATGGTTACAAGAGATGGTATTGCTCCTACCCACTCACTATTTGCTGATGATATTTTTCTTTTAAGTAATGGCTCAAAAAGAAGTATTGAAAATCTCTTGAATCTGATTGAAACTTATCAAAATTGTTCTGGTCAAATTATTAACAAGAACAAAAGTAAGTGTTTTGTTGATGGGTGTTCCTTGGTCAGAAAATCTCAAATTTCTATATGTTGCAGATGGAATTAACTTCTTTCCCAGATAAATATTTGGGAATCATTATTCATCCAGGCAGAATCAAATCTGCATCTGTGTGGCCAATGGTTGAAATGATGCAAGATTATTTGGCAGTTTGGAAGGGTAAATTATTATCTTTTCATGACAGATTAATGTTGATTAAACATGTACTGAGCAGTATTCCTATATACAACATGGTCGTATACAGATGGCCCAATTTAGTGATTAAGCAATGTGAAAAATAATGAGAAACTTTCTCTGGTCAGGTGATGCAGATGTTTAGAAAATTTAAAACCATTCACTACACCATTTTAAGGGATTCGCAACCTATATTTGCAACGTCAGTGGAGCCGTTGCTAAATTTCTGTTGCTAATCCCCGTTGCTAACTTTCGCAACGTACAATATCTGTTGTAAATTTTGCAGCCTCACAGCAAGGTTGCGAATTGCAACTGCGCTGGGTTCAAGTGTGTGGTCGGGAACACTAGGACTGATAAACACGCCCTAGTCAAACTTTGATCAAGCCTTCTTCTTTTTTTTCCACCCTTAATCCCAATCTAGCTATATCCTACCCTTAATCGATTTCGGTCTTCATTCTTTCTCCGCCACAAGAAATGACTCACTCTCTCCTCTCCTCATCTCCATCTCCATCTCGATCTGCTCAGCTGAGCTCCTTATTCTCTTCTCAATCTCTATCATCAGTACCGTGCTCTTACTAACAATACCGTGTTCTTACTATTGTTAGGTTTTGATTTTTTTCTGATTCATCTTGTTTGTTTGAAGTGACGAAGAAAACCTAAACCCAGAACATGGTATCTCTTCAAACATCATCATAAATGGGTGACGATGATCAAGATGATTAGGGTGATATTGGGTAAATCTCTATTTTTCATTCTTTTTTTATCGATTAATTTTCTCCAAAGTTTTCAATTAGGGTTCCCAATTTTCTGTAATTTTGAGATATTCGAATTGTTTTTTGAACTCACAAATACAAGGATGAACCAGTTGAGGACGTTATGGTAAGTAGATAGATCAGTTTTTTTTTTTTTTTTTTGGTATAATTTTTTTGATTTTATTTATTGTGATTGCAGTTGGATTTGTGATATTTGTAGGAAGGTGGTGAAGTGGATGTTGAAAATAACAATGAAGATGATGCTTCTGATGGTAGAAGGTGTAGAGAAAAGGGTATAAATCTTATCTTTGATCTCTTGGTTAATTCTGTTAATCTTTTCAATTAGGGTTTGTGGTTGTTATGCTGGTGGAATTAAAGGATTAGCTGTTGTTGTTTGTTCAATTTGAAGTTATGAAGAGAATTACAAGCTGGGTTCAGTCTAATTTGCCATTGTTTAGGGTTTCGATCAGATTCAGGCACTGAGATGAACAAAGAAGGTTTGGGAAATGGAATTGAATCTGCTGTGATTGATAGAGATAGTCAGGGAGAACTGAAATGGACCTGGTGGTACAAGAGATGCTATGTGAGATACAGGGAATGTCTGTGTTATGATGCAGAGAAGAAACAAGCTGCTACTGTTAATTCGAACAAGAATCTGAAAATGGTGATACTGAGAATGGGTTTGCTGGAAGAGATTGGGAACAATGGTGGTGTTACACTGCAGTTAGTTAGAGATGGTGTTGCCGGAATCTGTTTGTGTCAAGATTACAAGTTCAGTTTCTATAAGGATTGATTTTGGTAGAGTTCTTGAGGCTGAGTGCAATGAGAATCTGTTGAGCCAAGAGTTGTGACAAGTGATTTGAAGGTTGTTACTACATATGGATTTAAGGGTTTGCAGGAGATGAAGTTAGTACAAGAGTCTGTTGATGTATTGATTATATTAATGAGTTGCTCAATGAGCACAATTCAACGACAGTGCATCAAATATATTGGGCCTGTAAGTATTAATCAATAGGCTCAATAAATTGATTAACTCACAGTTAAGGGTTTTAATTGCTTAACTCACAGTTCATTTGTTCTGATATTTCAGAAAGAGAGGGAAGTCTATGAAGTAATCGTAGAAGATAGAAAGCTCATCTACAAACAAGGTGGAGAGTGTGTGGACATTGTTGAAGGTTTCAAATGGATTTTTTCCTAAGCACATCGAGATGATTGTATGTTGGAAAGAAGAAAAAGGGACAGTTTCTGCGCTCGAGTTTTCTATCCGGTGGTGCTACAACAACGGATGGAAGATTAGTGGCTCATGATGGAGTTCTTGAGGTATGCACAGTTGTTGCATCTTTGCATTTGCAAAAAATTTCATAATCTCTTTGTGCCAAGTGATTTACAATTTGCTTCCCTTCTTGACTTTATGTAGGAAATTTGGCCATACAGCGGCCACTACCTCCCCACATAAGAAAATTTCAAATAATTCATCAGCTTCCTTGAGGAACATCATGTGGATCTCACCAATGTTAAGGTAATACTTGATGCCACAGTCCTCATTAACCCAGATGATTCCCTCAAAAGCTAATTTAATCTCCCTTTCAAACCATATGAACACTTTCTATATCTAATAAGCATGAATCAAATGACTTACATTATTCATATTGTCTTCCCAGAGATGTGCAAATGATGAAGACTGCCCATCATCATTCAGAGTTACCGACAGTGAAGTGGATAGTAAGGCGGAAGTTACAGAGGGTTCATCATTCAAACTCACAGTTTATATTGGTTGTGTATGAACGCTTTGGGGAACATTATGTCTCATGTGTTTCATGTTGGATGCAGGGAGTAGTGCAGATTTGAAATATTTTCCCTCAGGTATCTAGTGAATGGAGATAAGTGAACCTGAACTGTAGCCGTGTTTGTAATTGTAGCCAAGAGGAAGTGAAAATCAAATTGAGGAAGGGATTAATCAAGAATCCCAATGAACAAAAAGTCAAGGTATGTCTATTTCTTTGTCCCACCAAACAAATTTCACTGAATTCATCTATGTTTACAATTGGTTTCTGTTCCTTATCTCCATTCAGTAGATGCACCAATTGTGGCCGCAACAGATGAACCAACCTTACAGCCGCACAATTTAGTCATGATTTTATTGTTCTTTTCCTGCTTTGATTTTCAGAACTACAAGCTACATCTTGCTCCCAGTCTAACAATCTGTTTCACTAATGGAGTTTGGTATTGTATAATACATACAACATGAAACAGGATACTTTTGTATTCATAGGAAAAATTGATATGAACAAATGCATTTTATTAGCTGGTGGCATCCAATATGCACAACATTTTTTTTTTATCATTGTGATTTCATTGCTTCGCAACTTGCTGGGAGAAGTTTGGTTATCATTGTGTTTTTATTTTTCTTCTACTTCTTTGTTAGTTCTTATTTTTCTTCCTCCTTTTCAACAACACTCAACAATTAACATGTTTTTCCACAAAATTTCTAATTGATTTCTAATAACACTATTACTATCAATTTTTATTTGGATTTGAAAATGAAAATTTCTTATTACACAGCTCATTGATTTGTCTGTGTACTTTGTAGCTTTTTGTTTTTTCTAGATCGATTTGGACTTTGGGGTATGGATTGATTATGTGTGTAATTGCAGGAAAACCCAAAATACACCAAGGATCAATCCTAAATCTAGGTCACAAATATTTTTCATGTTCACAAGTATAGGATGAAAGTATATGTGTATGCTGATAAAAGTATCAAGACTCAAGAGATTTTACGTGGTTTGGTTCTAAAACCTACATCCATGGGGGTGATTTCACTATGTATGATGATGAGTACAAGTTCACGGTGTAATGCAAGCGGCGTTCAAGGTTCAAGGATTCTTCATTTGGTAGGTTTTAGATAATGTAATTCACTGAATTCATCTATATTTACAATTGGTTTCTGATCCTTAGGCAGTTGAATTGTGGCTGGTTGATAAAGCAATCCTTCCCATTGAGAATTCCACTTTGCAAGTCGGATGTTGTCAGGGAAAGTGTAGATGATACCGCTGGTGCTGCTCAGGTGATTTATTAACACTTTTAAAAAATTTTGAACCTCTACTGCATCTCTACCATAGTAAAGTAATTTAAATTTTAGATATGTTGGACCAGCATGTAGCCTCACACCAACTAAGAGATACCGGCGCAGTTGTAAGTGCTCGAGCTGCAGAAATATATGGGCTCAACATACTTGCAGAACGTATCCAGGTAAGATTTTTCCTAACTTTTTCTCTAACCTCCACAATTTCCAATCTTTCTCTCACCCATCAAACTTCCATCCTTATCCATATATTATGGAAGATGTATTACGAGTATTATTCAATGGACAACCCAGCTTAATACGTCGTCTAATTGTGATTAGTACGTAACTGGTGACAAGATGAAGAGATATTAAGTGTATTAATTGTAGACCATTGTGTTATTAACTGTTATATATCAATTCTCTATTTGGGAAGGTAGTTACCTTGTACACATTTGAGTATTGCAGATCTTATTTAGTCCTATTTGGTTCACAAGAACTGCTACAATATTACTCGTTTTTTGATACTTGCGAGAGAACCAATTTTACCAAAAACTGATAGACCCTTTAAGGTAAAGTTGGTATTTCTTTTCCATTTTAGCTAATAATTTATCTGGCTGAATCAAATAAAGAAATACTGTTTTCTTTCCAGACAAGCATTGTGTTTACGCTAGAAGAAGGTACTGGAGGTGACCAACGGTAGAGTAGGTCCCAAAAAAGCTCCTGCGAAGGTATGTTTTTGTCAGAATGCTCCATATCATTCACTTTAACATTAATTTGTAAACTAACATTTGCTTTTGTTTTTTCTGTATGTACACTGATGAGGAGGATGAAGTACCCTCACTTGCAGACTTTCTTGTGCATCTAACCTTGATTCTTCTCCAGATAAAGGTAATCTTGTCACAGCCTTTTAGCGTATCTCACCACCATCTGATTCCTATATTTCTTTTGATCCGTCCTTATTTTCATCTGTTTTGTTCCCATTTATGTAGAAACTGAGAAGGATGCAGCAACACCAGCAAAGAAGAAAAGCGGTACCCAAAAGAGCTTCTGTATCTCAGAAAAAGACAATCTCTAAGTTTAGTTCCGATGATGAGCAGATACAAACCATTTCAGAGGAGAAAGGATCCAATGGTAATTTTGAGCCACCTGCGGCGCTAAAAGGTGGAAAAAAGCCATATGCGGTGAAAACCATTTCTTGCCCCTGTCTTTAATCAATTAAAGTTTTTGTATCCATTTTTTTTAGTTTCTGTAATATTTCTTATTGAATCAAATTTTGTGTGCTAGTTCATTATCACCGCATCGACGATTTTCAATATCGTCAGTATATTTTACTTTACATGTTTGATATTAGTGCATCTGCACTATGTCGTTTATTATGATTTATAGACCCCTTCAACTGTTGTTACAATCTCTTAATTTTTGTAGAATGGTTTTTGGTTTCAGTGTTTGCTCATTTAAATTTTGTTTACTCATCTCAGGCCTGGAGACAGCAAGCTTCCTTTGGTGAGCAAACAGAAATCACAAGTGGATCTATGAAACTTTTCTTAGATGCTAAGGTTAGTGGACTTAAAAGGAATGAATCTAATTTCTCATTAGAATTAGATTCAACCCAACTTAGGAATTTTTTAACTTTCTATGAACTGAACTTAGCAACTAAGTTTCTATGTGTACACTAGTTTGTTGGTATACTTAGTATACTGGTTATCTGATTGGAAGAATTTGTGATGCTTTGTTCGCAAGTTGATTGAATGATGCTGTATGTTATGAGATCAGAAATTAAGGTTGGAGAACAAAGCAGCAGCCATTAGGTCCCTTAGCAGCTGTAAGATTTGTAAGTTTATATAATATCTCCTTATAGTGATTTAAGTTAGAAGAACTTAGGAATTTCGTAACTTTTCTTGAACTGAACTTAGGAACCAATTATGTTTAAGTATGTTTCTAATGTGTACACTAGTTTGTTGTGATACTTGGAATACATTTGTATCAAATACTCATACTTTTTGTTAACATCAATTGAAGAATCCATTTTTCATAATATGATACAGTTTTGTATGTTGGATGAATGAATGACTGTAGAAATGATGAATTTGGGGAACTGGGTAACTGCAGGGGGGAAATGGATTTTGACCAGGTCAAAGAAGACTTGACCTTTTTCTTTATGTTGCAAATATTAGCAACGTTTTTATCTGTTGCTAAATTAGAACCAGAACCAGTAACATTTAGTTCCGGGTAGGGGTATTGCTGTAATTCGAAATACCTTAGCAACGGCATATATATGTTGCGAATAAATAGTGTCGCGACGGAATTTGCCGTTGCGAATCCCCGTTGCTGACCGAGAGACGCAACAGAGCTTATGTCGTTGCGAAAAAATGCAACGTCGGTCTGTCGTTGCAACTCCAGTCAGCAACGTCCAAATTCCGCTGCGAATTCCTAAAAAATGGTGTAGTGGTTTCTTGGAGAAGAGTATGCACTCCATTTTGTGAAGGAGGATTGGCTATTAGAAGGCTCTCAGATGTAAAAAAAGCATTACTGATGAAAATGATGTGGAAGTTTTTAACTTATAAAGAAGAATGGTCTCTATTTTTTGCAGCTAAATTCAAAGACAAAAATGGCCAATGGACATCTCAGTGTATCCTCAGTCTGGCCTGGATTAAAATGGGTTGGCATTCTCTTAAAAATGATGTCAGATGGATAATAGGTGATGGAGAACATATCTCAGTTTGGTTTGACATTTGGACTGGTGACTGTCCTATAATTGAGAAGATTGGTTTTACTGATTATATTAACAATAATATTCAGATGAAAGTAAAGGGTATATTACAGAATAATGAATGGGTAATACCCACTGAATTGAAAAACTTTATTTCTCTTCCATTGCCTATTATAAGTGGTGCTCATGATAACATTATTTGGAATGGTGGCAGCAGCAACAGTCAACAAAGTTAGACACAAAGAACAAAAGATTCATTGGCCTTCCCACATCTGGAAATCCTTTCTTCATCCTGGTATCTCAAGCAACATTTGGAAAATCCAGCAAGGTATTTTCATAGATGATCGGAAGAAAATTACTCAAGGCTATGATATGGTGTCTATGTGCTGTGTATGCAAACAAGATCAAGATAGCATGCCTTATCTTTTATGGTCCTGCAGTTTCATCCTGAACATTTGGCAGTGGTTAGGTATCTTCAACTTTCCAACTCCTTCTTCATTTGATAGCATCATACAATGTGCAAAACTTCAAAGCCCCATAGTCAAAGAAATATGGATGACTGCAGCTTTTTCCACTATGAGAAAACTTTGGTTTCTTAAAAATAAAATCATGTTTGAAAATGTTAAGCCAAGTGAAAATGCTTTCAAGAGCAGGATTCTAAACTTAGTTCACTATGGAGGATACAGAATGAAGGGGACTAGATAGAATCATGATTATGATTCAAAAATTTAATTTTTTTTTCATCTGGGTCATAGAAGAACTAAATTTACTGCCATTAGAGAGTGTTGCTGGTTGAATCCTCCAAGGAATTTTGTTTTGTTCTGCTGTGATGGTGCTGCAGCAGGAAATCCAGGATTGACAATATTTGGTGTAATAACAAGAGACCATGATTGTGCAGTTATTGGTACTGTTTCAAGAGGACTTGGAATTGCTTCAAACTACATAGCAGAATCTCTGGCTGTAATTTGGACTTTGGAATGGGCAGTTAAATTACTATGTGATAAGATTATCATAAGATCTGATTCCAAAACAGTGATTGAAGATTTTCAGAGAGGGAATATTCCATAGTGTTTCATGTCCAGATGGCTTAGAGATAAAGCTTTTATATCTCAAATCTACTATCAACACTGTTATAGAGAAATTAATTTCTCTGCTGATAGTTTGGCCAAGAAAGGTGTGAGTCTGCAAATGGGGGAGATAATATATCACATTGGAAGACCAGCTCGCTCAATCCAAATATATATGCCATATAGGAAATATTATAGATTTTGTTGATTCTTTTTAGTTTTTTTGTATCTTCTGCTTCAGTTGTTGTTGTGAGTTTCTTTCTTGTAATAACTTTTTAGCTTTTTCTTATTTCAATAAAATTGGTGATTCAGCAAAAAAAAAATAGACATGTGGAATAGGAGCTACTAAAGTTTTCATTATCTTTTTTGTATTCCATATGTATTGATAGTTTTGTCACTAAAATTGACAAAGGGGGATATTCTTAGAGCATTTCTCGGTCGAACTCGCATGTATTGCTATCTCAAGCATATTTGTCAATGTTAGTGATCAAAACTATAAGTCTTGATTTCTAGTCTACTATAGCTAAGTCTCGGACTAGGATAGAAAGTGTAGTTGAGCTCAAGGACTTCATGGCGATTCATCATACAAGAAGAAGAACTACTCAAGGAACAGGTGGAACTTCTCGACAAAAAGGTATGTGAAGACTTGAACTTATCTATCACTCAAAAGTCCATCTATTCTATCTCCTACTTCTTGAGACGAAAAGTCGTATGTTATATATAGACTTTGATTATACACAGTTGGTATTTCGAGCCGAGTATACCTCGCCTATCTATATCTCGAAATATGTGTTGGTAAGCTTTTCGCTTCGACCAAGTTTATCTTTACCTAGTGACGAAAGTCATGATCATATGTTTCAATCACTTTGAAAATTTCTTTGACAAAGAATGTTTCAATGATTGGAATGAGAATTTAGATTACATAACCAATGGTGGAAATAAGCATTGGTGTGGAAACACATTTATGTATAAGTCCTATTCCTTGAACCAAAGTTTGCGAACTTTGTTTATCAAGAGAACCGGAAGATTGGCGTTGAGCCAAGTCCACGAACTCAGTCCGCGAACTGCCAAAGTTCTCAAACCCGAAAATTTCTGCTGGAGTTGACAACTAGTGCGTGAAGCTAAGTCCGGGAACTCAGTCCACGAACCGGCGAAGTTCTCATCCCGAGAATTTCTGCTGGAGTTTGTAAACTCTGCCCGGTAACTTAAGTCCGCGAACCAAATCTGCGAACTTAAAAAGGTTATATATCTGAAGATGATTTCTGAACTTAAACTTAAAAAGACTAAGGAATTCAGTTTGCAAACTGTGGCTATAAAAGTTCATGAACCGATTCGAGTGAATCAAATCATCTTTGCTTCAAGTGTGTCTTGTGTAGTTACATAAGAATTCGTTACAATTGAACAACTCTCTAACTAGTTCATTTGAGTCATGTGAACTAGTTATGGTGAAGAAGAACATGGTTGATATGAAATGCTCATATGGATGACCTTTTGGTTAACTATTATTGAACCAACAAGTGCATACGTTTGGGTATTGTTAACAAATCTAGAAGCTTGCATTTTAATTATGTGTAACAAGCTAAGTTTTCGATCTAATGGTTGAGAAATATTAGCTTGAATCTAAATCAGGTTTCATCAAACGATAGATATTGATTGCTTTGTTACCAAGGTAACTTAATGGCAAACCCTGATTTGAAAGACTATATAAGGGAACATCTAGCATCAATGCAAAACTAATCCCCACACCTTACATGTGATACTAGTCTGCGTGCTAGAGTCGGTTCTCCTTTAACCTTTGGTTTTCTTCTTCTAAAACCAGGTTAACGACTTAAAGACTTCATTCGGATTGTGAAGCCAGATCGATACTACTTTATTGTAGTTGTGTGATCTGATCTTTCATCTTCTATCGTACGAGTACTATCATATTTATTGGCTTGAGATGTATATCTACGATAGGCAAGATATAAAAAGTAATCACAAACATCTTCGTCTCATCGTTTCTGATTCCGCAACATCTTGTTTCGCTACCATACGATTAAGATTGTTGTGAGGTGATTGATAACTCTAGGCTGTTCTTCGGGAATATAAGACCGGATTATCAATTGGTTCTTGTTCACCTTGATTACTATCAAAAGACGGAACAAAACCTTTTAAGGTTTATCTGTGGGAGACAGATTAATCCTTCGATAGACTTGTCTGTGTGAGACAGATTTGTTTGTCATCAAGTTTTAGACTTTGGGTCGTAGCAACTCTTAGTTGTGGGTGAGATCAGCTAAGGGAATCAAGTGTGCAATATCCTGCTGGGATCAGAGGCGTAGGGAGTACAACTGTACCTTGGATCAGTGGAGATTGATTGGGGTTCAACTACAGTCCAGTCCGAAGTTAGATTGGAGTAGGCTAGTGTCTGTAGCGGCTTAATACAGTGTGTGTTCAATCTGGACTAGGTCCCGGGGTTTTTCTGCATTTGCGGTTTCCTCGTTAACAAAATTTCTGGTGTCTGTGTTATTTCAGTTTCCGCATTATATTGTTTTATCTTTATAATTGAAATAATACAGGTTGTGCATTAGATCATCAATTAGAATAATCCAACCTTTGGTTGTTGATTGTCATTGATTGATCCTCGGATATTGGTCTTTGGTACCATCTGAGTTATTCCTTGTATTTGATTAGGACTCGTTGATTTCTATTAGCTTGAGTAAATCAAAACAAGAGAGAGATATTAACTCCTTGAAATACTTTTACCTAGATTGAGTCTGACTGCGTAGTTGATTCTGTAGAAAGTATTTCGAAGTTAGTCCATACAGATTGCTAAGCGAAATATTGGGTGGTGTTGTTAGACCCCCGCTTTTTCAAACCTTAATATTAATACTAAAAAAAAATATAAAAACCTAATACTAAAATGAATATAAAAACCTAGAACAAAAATTAATATTTTAAATTTCTTAATCTTTTCTTTAATATATTATATTCAGTAAGTATTCAATTCATTTAAATAAATCAAGCATTCGTGTATTTACATCAAAAATGGATTGAATTAAATATTATTTTATTAACCACAAAAGGTTTGAGAATGACATAAAATAACTAAACCAAAGTCTACTTCTTCATGAACTAGAAGACACATAATCCTAGACTTGTTCTTCATAGCCAACCATACAACCAGTTAATGTGTAACCCTATCCCTGAGCCCCTTTATTGGATAACCCAGTTAAACAAAAGAGGTTAAATCCTAAATCAGGACCTGCATAACCATTCAGAACCAGTTAATTAAACAAAAAAGAACCACCCCTAAACGAAGACCTTCTCATGAAGGACCATGTTCTTTTCTTTCTTGTTGCGTAATAATCGGCTTCTCAACATAAGGTAAAATCATGTATGGATACAAAAGTAATCTTCTTAAAGTACCATGGAAACTGCATCTATGCAAAAAGAAATGCTAGTAGGCCTTAGAGATTGGATGAAAAGTAACTCATTTTTTAATTCCTAATATATTCTTTAATATAACCGTTTTTTTCTCTTACACCAAAAAGTAAGAAATGAACTATATCATGTCTAATTTTGTAGGACATGTACTAAACCGAAAAATGACTATTGTTGAGCCGGTATACCCATGTTCAATGGTTGCAAAAAAAAAATATCAAGATAAAAATGATCTCAGTGAGCATAAAGAAAATATAAGACACTTTCAAGTATTTCCGTCTGACTTTGATACCTGTGGTGTTACTGAAACATGTGATAAGTCAGTTCATCAAATAAGTGATTAGCAAAAAGACTATTATCAAGCCCATTTCTGAAGCTAGTATCAAAGTGATAAAAAAAGGGACAGGGGAAAGATTTTGATGGAAGTTACTTATACATTAATATTGGAATCATTAATTATGCTTACTTGGTTCTAATGTAGCTGTAAACACTAGGTCAAGCTTATTCAATTATATACTGTGTACTTCTCCTCATCAATATGGTGTAACCATGATGAAAGATGGTATAAAAAAATCTAAATCCTCGGGCTCTAGTATCGCTACCAACTCTTGTTTGAACATTTAAAAGTACATTCGTTCCCCAAGGGGATAAGTTTAGGTTTTAAACAAGGAAAGAAATTATCTTGACACTCTATCTAGGTGTTTGATACCCTCAAAGTACTCATTTATCTTTCTTTCTTCTTTTAAAAAAAAATATATATACAATAAAATAAAAATAAAAGACCAATTGATAATTACGAAATATTTCTTAGAAACACACATTAAATAAAAGGACGTAATCTTTTTGAAAAGATGTGAAAGATCATACATCTAATCTTTTTGTTATAAAAAGACAAAAAGTCGAGAAGTTGAAATACACTCTTAAAAAATCAGCTTGTGTTGTCGTTATCATTTTCCGAATTACTTGTTTAGCAAAAACATCCTAATAACACATTGTTAATCCGGGTTCAATGTTTAGCATGAGAAATTGTAAACAACAGTAAAAAAAAAAATATGAGAGATAATGTAAATTGGTGTGGTGATTATAATTTCCTCTTATTTTTGATGTACACCAGAGGTTCTTTCTTTCTCTCTTGAACATTTGGTTTATTCCCCAGTCATTTTCATTTAGAGGTTCAATGAAGAAATTTGAGTTCTGCAAAGAGAAGGATACGATGTTTTTTATTTTCATAAATCATTCAATAAACTAGATATCAAACACTAACAAATTTCTTATCTAATATTGGACTAGGGAAATCTCTTCGTCTTCATCCACTAATTTTTCCATCACGCTCTTTGTGACCTCGTCAGTATCCCATTTTATGAATCTAGGTAATGCCTTTGCGTACTTCTCCCTTTTTTAAGGATACTGGTATGCTCTGCAAAGCATTACTTGGACACCAAAAACAAAAGCAAATAAGAGTTAGTATTTTTAAACCGGGAGAAATACGAAGAAAAAAAAATAAAAAATAATGAAAATAATAACTTACTCATCGTCATATTACACAACACACTCCTTCATGCTTTTAATATGTTTTCCTTTATTAATTTCATCCATCAAGTTTTTGTAAATAAGATCAGGCCATGACCCTTTCCGAGTCTCTCGAAGTACGCATCTATCCTTTTTTCTTTCTTTCTTAAAAAGTAAACAATAAAATAAAAATAATATACCAATATAATTATGAAATATGTCTTATATTTTTTAAAAAAACATGCATTAAAGATAAGAACATAATCTTTTTGAAAAAATGTTAAAAATCGTACGTCTGATTTTCTTATTATAGAAAGAAAAAAATTTCAAGAAATTGAAATACACTCTTAACAATATCAACTTGTGTGGTGGTTATCATTTTTTTTCACATTACTTATTTAATTTAAAGCAATTATTTTATTTTTTGTAATAAAAACATCCTAGTATCATATTGTTAAGTCACGTTCAGTGTTCGAAACAATATGTCATGCATGGTTAATGAGTTTTTAGTATGCAACTTTTTTTGGGAATGCAAATTATAAGCATTTCAAAACATGTGATTTTATTCGAAAATCGACGCTACTCTACCATTTAATCTAACTTCCTAACAGATGCTCTCCCAGCACAATCACATTAAATGTCAATTGGTCTATATCACATAACAAATTGTTTCTTCCATCATCAGTATCAAACTTCTGAAATCCCCCTAACGTGATATGTGTCAAATCATCAAAACGACATTATTACTCTTTCATTGATAGAGATAGTTTGTGTCATGACTTTGTCCATAAGTTTCTAAAAGTACTTTTTTGCATAAAATGTGTCTACATTAATATCTGCATTATGTGATGATTCAAGGTATAGACAATAAAAGTAGCATGATAATTTGCAACATGTATATAATTTGTTTTACTTCAATTTTAAACATGCGTAAGCATACATGGTAAAAGATGTCTTATCAATGCTATCTTCAAATCTGAATAATTATATGTTGAACTTGTAGTCTTTCCACCAGTTCCGTGAAAGCAAGGGCTTCTTTAATCCTAATTTTACCATAAACTCTTGAAGCTTAATCATGTTGCACTATGTGTTATCTTCAAATTTGATCTGGTAAATTGTCTAGATTATTGGTGCATGTTTTTCCAACTAGTTTTACTGATATTGTTTTGGCCATGCAGGATAAAGATGTCCATGCTGAGGTTACTGAGATGAAGTATTAGCTATTAATGGAAGATGGTTATTTATTGAGGTTATTTTGCATCTCCATTAATCTTTTGTGGATACATAGTTTTTGTAAGGGATGTTAACTAAACTTATAGTTGAGGTATAAGTAATGGGTAATTTTCTAACTGCAATTCAGTAGTTTGATTTACATTTTAATTTTGGGTTTACAACTGAAATACTGGGATTATGATATTCTCAAATGATATATAATCTTTTTCTGTTTATCCTTGCGTGTGTGAGTTAGGTGCTTTTTTTTAATTTACTTTGTGTTTCAGTCTTTCTGCTCTTTAGATATACATTATTGGCCTCTTTGTGTTTACAATATCAAAGAATCAAGATGAAACCCAGTAATTTGAAGAGGGTTACACCCAGGAGTTTGGTCCACCGATTTTAATCTCCATAGGTTTTAGTGTGTCACAAGGGGCACATACAAATTTATATTTGACCGAAGACTTTCCTAAAAACATGTGTGATCGAGTATTAAATAAAATCTCCCTATATGTAGCTTCAAAATGCTCAGGTGAGTTAGAGGAAATATGCATCTTAAGTTCCTAGTAGAACTCTTTTTTTTTGGTTATCAATAGTCAAATACATGCATGCAAACACATGCCTAAATCAAGGCAGCATACCTGTCAGATTACTTGCTAATTTTCATTTTTATGAAACATTTACTTGTATTTTTTTTCACTGTTGGTATGTTGATAATGCCTACTAAGTACTAATTAGTTAGTCACATCCTTCTCACCCCACCTTTTTCTTTTTTGTATGGAAGCGCTCTCTAGAACTATTCAAAATGTTGAAAACACGGGCCAGATCAAAGGCATAAAGCTGGTACACCAGTCTCCTTCTTTAAGTCACCTTCTCTTCGCTGACGACTGCTTAATCTTCTACAAGATAAGTGAAACCACCTGTCAAAATCTGGTTAATTTGTTCAATAATTTCAACTTGGCTTCGGGCCAACTTATTAACTTAAGTAAGTCTGGAGTGGTTTTTAGTAAAAAAATTGAAACTAGTACTCGCAGAAGAGTTAAAGAAATATTAGGTGTCACGGCTATACCTTTGACTGACAAATATTTAGGTTATCATTTGTTCAAAATAGATCTAAAATACAGTGTTTTGAACCTTTACTTGAAAATCTGAGAAACATGATGTGTATTAACTTAAACAGGATGTGTATTAACTTTATAGAATGGTATTAACTTAAACAATGCGGGAAAAACTGTCATGATAAAAAATGTAGCTTCGTCAGTCTATGTGTATAAAATGTGTTAGAGAAATGCTCGGTCGAACTCGCAAGCGTTGCTATCTCAAGCTTGTTTGTCAAGTTTAGTTGCCAATACTATAAGTCTTGATTTATAGTCTACTTATAGCTAAGTCTCGGATTAGGATAGTGAGTGTAGTTGGGCATTAGACTTCACGACGTTCATCGATTGAAGACGAAGAACTACTAAGGGGAGCTTTTGGAACTTCATCAACAAAAGGTATGTAGAGACTTGAACTCATATATCACTCAAAATTCTATCTACTCTATCTCCTATTTGAGACAAAAGTTGTATAGCTATATAGACTTTGATTATACACATTTGATATTTCGAGCTGGGTTTAACTCGCTTACATATTTCTCGAAATATATGTTGGTAAGCTTTCGCTTTAACCAAGTTCATCTTATATTCTTGACGAAAGTTAAAAGATGATCATGTGAAAATCGCCTGGTAACATCTTACATGATTTGTGTGAGACAGTCATTTGATGTAGACTCGGAATGTTTCATATTGATAATTTGATCATGTGAAAAATTTCTTTGAAGCTAATAGTTTGTGTGAGACAACTATTGTCATCTTCTAAGAATGTTTCAATGATTAAAATGGGATTTTATAAAAATAACCATGATTGGATATAGCACAGTATGCGTACTTGTATGCTAAACTGTTGCATGTTATTCCGAGTCCGAGAAATATAGTATGCATACCCTGAAATAACAGGGGTCTAACAACCACACCTAATATTTCGCTTAGCAATCTGTATGGACTAACTCCAATATACTTTCAAGAGAATCAACTAGACAGTCAGACTCAATCTCAATTTCTCAATTCAATCTGCAATAAAAGAAATAGGAATTTGCGAGCCCGATTGAATATAAAAAATGACTTGGACGGTATCAAAAACTAATATCCAAAACTTACGCACAACCTGTGATATTTCAGTTATATAAACAAATATAATGCGGAAAAGAAATAACACAGACACCAGAAATTTTGTTAACGAGGAAACCGCAAATGTAGAAAAAACCCGGTACCTAGTCCATATTTGAACACCACACTGTATTAAGCCACTATAGACACTAGACTACTCCAAGTTAACTTCAGAATGGAATATGGTTAATCCCTAACCAATCTCACACTGACCAGTTGCGCTCCTTACGTCTTTGAAACCCAGCAGGACTCTACGCACTTAATTCCCTTAGCTGATCTCACCCACAAATAAGAGTTGATACGACCCAAAGTCGAACACTTGATAAACCAATCTGTCTCACACAGAAAAGTCTATTGAATAGATAAAACTGTCTTCCACAGATATACCTATGAGTTTTGTTCCGTCTTTTGATAAATCAAGGTGAACATGAGCCAATTGATATACCAGGCTTATATTCCCGAAGAAAAGCCTTGAAATATCAATCACCTCACAATAATCTTAATCTTATGTTAGCGAAACAAGATATTATGGAATTACAGACGATGAAACGAAGATGTTTGTGACTACTTTTTATCTTGCCTATCGGGGATTAAATCTCGAGCCAATCTTAGAGAAGATAGTTTTCAATCACGATAGAAAACATCAAGATCAAAAAACGCAACTATAGAGAAAATAGTTGGGTCTGGCTTCACAATCCCAATGAAATCTTCAAGTCGTTAACCTACATGGTTTTTGAAAAAACCTAAGATTAAAGGAGAATCGACTCTGGTCGCAACTAGTATCACACATGAGGTGTGGGCATTAGGTTTCCCAGTTGCTAGAGTTCTCCCTTATATAGTCTTCAAATCAGGATTTACAATCAATGTTACCTTGGTAACAAAGCATTCAATATTCACCGTTAGATGAAAACCTGATTAGACTCAATATAAAATCTTTCAACCGTTAGATCGAACATAGATTTTTACACATAAATGAAAAGTGACTTCATTTATATATGAGTAACCGTACCTAAACGTGTACACCTTTGTTCACTCAACAATAGTGAATCGAAGTTATCCATACGAACACTTTCATATCAACCATATTCATCTAAACCATAACTAGTTTAAATGACTCAAATGAAACTAGTTCTAGAGTTGTTGAATTGTTTATATTCTCATAGAAGTATACAAGGCATAATTGAAGTAAAATCGATTTTGATCCACACGAATCAATTCATGAACATTTTATCCACCGTTTGCAAAAGATTACATTCCTTAATATATAAATGTATTAATTCATGAACAAACCGATTTTAGAACATAACCTACTCAAGTATGCAAATTGGTGCACATACCTAGGTAGACAGACTTGGACTGTGTTCGCCAGTATGCAAACATGTATGCACACTATCGTTCACATCTGACCAGTATGCATACGGGGTATGCATACTAGATTGTCGTTCTTGGGCTACACATATGCAAGTATGCATACTATGTTTATATCCAATCATGATTAATCGTTATAACTCCCATTTCAATTATTGAAACATTCTTTGAAGACGACAATAGCTGTCTCACACAAACTATTAGCTTCAAACAATTTTCAAGTGATCGAATGATCAATACAAAACATTTTGAGTCTACATCAAATGACTGTCTCACACAAATCATGTAAGATGTTACAAGGCGATTTTCACATGATCATCTTTTGACTTTCATCAAGAATATAAGATGAACTTGGTTAAAGCGAAAGCTTACCAACACATATTTCAAGAAATATGTTAGCGAGTTAAACTTAGCTCGAAATATCAAATGTGTATAATCGAAGTTTATATAGCTATACGACTTTTGTCTCAAATAGGAGATAGAGTAGATAGACTTTTGAGTGATAGATGAGTTCAAGTCTCCACATACCTTTTGTTGATAAAGTTTCACAATCTACCGTTAGTAGTTCTTCGTCTTCAATCGATGAACGCCGTGAAGTCTAATGTTCAACTACACTTTCTATCCTAATCTGAGGCTTAGATATAAGCACACTAGAAATCAAGACTTATAGTTTTGACAACTAAACTTGACAAACAAGCTTGAGATAGCAACGCTTGCGAGTTCGACCGAGCAGTGCTCTAACAATCTCCGCCTTTGTCAATTTTGGTGACAAAACTATCAATACATATAGATTACAAAATAAATAAACTTTGTAGCTTCTCATCCAAATACTTGATTTCCTTGGTTTTTCTACATTAATCGAAATATTCGTCACTTCTGAGTACTCCAGTGATTCTGAACGTGTTCAACTCAGCATCATAGTTGTTGAAGATCGTAGATATAACAATGAGAAAACAGTTGCTCTCAATCATTGTTATACAATGTCATAGTATTATTACACATCATCAAAGTCCAATCGTATCACAGCTTTGACAACAATACTATGGTGATATTTATCACCCCCCCCCCCCCTTAGTCAATACTTCATCTCACATGAAAACCACTTTCCCTTACATAATGATCAGTAAACCATATGTATTTGTAGTGTGAACTACACATTAATTCTCCTCCTTTTTGTCAATATAAATTGGCAAAGTTATGAAAACTAGTGGGATCCTAATGAAATTCTCATAGAGATTCTTCATGACTAAAAGAAAATATATCAACTTTTTTTAGATGCAATCATATAGTCGAAACTAAATGCATTCATCAAGGAGTTAATAAAGATACAAGAAAACTCCTACTATATTCCACAGTCGCACTCCCCACAAAGATTTGGTAATTAAGCACAAGTTCAATTAAGAACTCTCTCCCATAAAATATCATTCCCGAAAGAACAACAAAAGCGACATTACTTTTACAAGAAAAGAAGGATTTCTTTGGACATTAACAAATCTCATGAAACATGAATTTGTATGCAGAAAACTCAATTAAATTAACCACAAGAGAACCCATGATTAATTTAATAGGAGACGCACAGTACTTACACAAAGATGTGGATCATGGAAAGACCAATACTGCAGAATATACAAAGATTCATTCTATTTTTCATCAATATTTGCATAAAGACATATAATAAACTTAATCTTTACTGACAAAAGTTCATCCTATCTTCATCAATATTTGCATAATACATAATAGGCTTAGCTTTTGTTGTCAAAAGTTCATTCTATCTTTTATCAATAAAGACATATGATAGACTTAACTTTTGAGAAAAATATGGGACAATCACAGTTCACGGACGCAAACACACATATCCTATAACAAGTTGCAATATACAAAACCATAAAGATTAGTATTGAAAAATCATCTTCCAAATAAACTTTAGAATTTAAATACATAAATCTAAAAACATTGCAAGATGAAAAACGTTGGCAATAGCTAAGTGTACTCACAATAATTGCTATTCAAACCCTAATTATCCTTCTTAAAACACAAGAATAAATTCTCATAAGAAGTTTCCTAGAGCAAAAATAAACATAAAGTTTCTTTGATAACATCATACCTTTGAAATGGTCAATCATAAAAGGTATCACTGATATCCTTGATTCTTTTGACCGTAAAGACTCCATCTTCATGAGTTAGAACATTAACCTTCCGATCAACAATGCGTGCAAGATACCTGGCTTTGACACAGTCCATGATGAGTTTCTTCTGATTATTGATCAAGATCTTTTGATTATCAAGGATTTTGGTCTGACCATCAATAAGCTGATTTATTTGCAATTGAAGATTTACAAATTCGACCCTAGAGTCATTCTGAAAAAGAATTAAACCCTTGATAGATTCTCCAATCCAGGAGTTGTACTCTTTCCTTTCAAGACAAGTTCTTGAACCAAATCGCATCCTTTAACGTCTTCTTCCATCTCAAGATTCACCAGTTCTTGAGGTCTTGAGGAGTTCTCCATTTTTTTTTATTAAGGAAGGCAAAAGCATAAAATATATATGTTTACAAACAAGAGAAGGACACCCTTGTTGTGGAAACCCTAAAACTCCCAAGAAGGACACGGACGTTCGTGGACTAGGTGAGGAAGGCTAATGGATCAGAAAAAATCTAACAAGAAATACTGTATGTTTTCAAATATCTCTTATATCATGGCTCAATAACTAAAAGACTTAATCAGAGAATGCAGAAGAGATACAAGTTACAAAGAGTCAATAAATGGTTCAACCTTCACAAAAGGCAAAAACAACTCAATCAATCATAAGACTAATGGTAACCAACAGTGGACTTGAGCATCTCACAAATATCATCTTTGCAACTCTCATGTTAGATACAAGGATGAAATTACGTACCTAGAGATAGGTATCAAAGTGAGATGTAATCCCACCATGAGTATTGAGAGATGAGTTGTGAATACCATCTGAGAGTTTGAACCTAGTATTTTTTACCTTCCTTCGGTTATTTCTTATTCCAGAAGAATCCGATATAACCTTTTTAGAAAATCCATTAGAGGGAATTTTCTGAGGATTAAATCTAGGACCTCTAAAAATCGGTTCCAGAGGATTAGAGGAGAGAGGTCTTGATAAGTGCATAATTCATATGATCTTAGTGTCCATTCCATACTTGTTTAAGCTATTATTCTTGCATGTATTCGTATTACTACTCTCGTTTTCCCTTATTTTCCTCTAATAGGTGAATCATCCAAAAATGAGCTACAAAGTGCTTAAAAGATCTAAGAAGAGAAGTATTCCAAGTATCCAAGTGCCCAAGTCAAATAGAAGTGGAAGAAGTGCGACGAAAAGGAGCAAAACGCTCAAAATCAAGAGACGGTCCAAAGACCGAGATCAACTCATTCAAATTCAGGAATTCTCATCGCCAACTTGAAGAGAATTGAAAGAGGAAAAGAATTCAAAAAAAATGATACCATTCCGAGTTCGGCCGAAGAAGTTGTGGGCAAAACAAGCTTTTTATCGAATACGTGAAGACAAGCAAGTATGCATACGGGTATGCATACAAATTCCCCTGGATTTTAACTGAAATTCAAGTATGCATACGGGTATGCATACCATGGAAGGTCAAAACTCACGGTTAGGGTCCTTATTTCGTATTTTCGGGCCGGGTTCTTGAACTGAATTAGATACTTGAAGTACAAGCAATGTAAACCTATATAAATAGGTATTAGTCCTTTCACATCATATCCTCGATCATCTCATATCACAATTTCTACATCAAAACCTAGAGTTTACCCCTTTAGGGGGTAACCACCATTATTTATCTTCTTTGTAATATGAGTAGCTAAATCCTTTGTTGATTAAGGATGAATTCAATGTTCTAAGCGTGAAGCTTTATTATTAATACAAATCTATTGAGAGTTTTTATCATCATCGTTTGTTTTTACCAGATATAGGGTGTATGAGTAATTCTTAGATTGATTTGGAGTGCACGCTAGATTGATCTGTTGATTGTTCTATTGCTAGTAGAAGTTAGGAGATAAGTAATCGTCGAATAACTCTTTACACAAGTAGAAATCGCAAGACCTTACAGAGGGATTCTGTGGAGGAATCGTGTGTGAAAACAACACTAGCAAGTAAACCTTGAGCTAAGAGTTTAATTACTTGGATTAACCTAATTCACAAAGCCGAAAGCGTTCGATTAGATTACACCTCGAGTGAGCTACTACTTGGTGGTTAAGTTGAATAGAATTTGATATTGGAGAGCTTCTGTATCCAGTGGTAAAAGGATTTTTTGGGATAACACTGAGCTAGATGCTATTCTACGGTTGGTGATGAATGGTTCTTACGAACAGTATATAAGTATTCTAATCCTGTTAATGCTTGGTAACGACAAAGTATTCCTTGATCATCTCTTTCTTTTATTATTATCTTTTTATTTATCTCACAACCAAACCCCTTTTGTTATTTACTTTATTTTGTTGATCAAATAACCTATCAATTGCACAGCTCTATGTGGGAACGATCTCTACTACCGCTTTATTACCAGTTAATTAGTTGGAAATATCTTGATTAATTTGTTGCATTAACGACACACATCAAATTTTGGCACCGCTGCCGGGGAGCAGTCGGTAATTGATATGTTATTTGTTTAGCTTTTTTTTTTTTTTTTTTAGATTTTTGTTTTGATCTTCTTTTTCTCTTTCTTGTGAGTCGTCATGTTTCCTTACGAAAATAACATGTACATAGCACAAGATCAATCATATAATAGTGGTAATCAATATGGATTTCAATCTCATTCATATGACAACTACCAACCATCCTATGGGTATAATCAAAACCAATCTTTTGGCTATGATCAATAACCTACGGAACCTTATGGGTACTCTCATGCATATCAACAACTTTATGACGGGTATGTAAGTGAGCAACCACGAGGATGGGAGGATATTTTTTCTTCTAATCGTTTACCTTCTAATGATGAGCAGAAGCTTGATTGGTTGACTCTTCATTTAGAGGCCAGTTTTTCCATGCCATACCCATTAATGAACAACTAAGCGTGGAGAATAACACATCAACCGGAGCTTATTACAATATATCTAACCAAACTCCTGATCGTTTTTATGATCATTCGCCTATTCAAAAGGAGGAGAATGGGACTAGAAATATTGCGGTGAGTGAAAGTGTAGTTTTGAAGAACATCTTGACGAACTGATCCAAGCGATGACGCAACATCAACAAGGGTTGGACCAACACATTCAAAAGATGGAAGAATTTCAACAACAAAGGGAAGAGTCATATCGAGAAATTCAAAGGAATTTGGAGAAATTATACGAACAAATTGCTCTTCTCGGTAAAAATATGAACGAAGAAGAAGTTTGGTCTCAAAGCCGAACTGATTCTGAAACTCCTAAGGACGATAACAAATATTTTAAAGATGAGCAACCTTTGGAAATTTCTTGTAACAATGGTAAAATTATTCCATCTCCGGATCTTTATAATGATCATTCGCCTATTCAAAAGAAGGAGCCTTGGTATGACCGAACCATCGTTATGAACGGTATGACATACTCAAATGCATATCAACTGTACAATGATATCCAGATTACAACATTTTTAGGCCGGTTGATTTGCAAGAAATAGACCCGATTATTCCCTCGACGGAGACTCATATAGAGTACCCCAAAATTTATACTGAAGAAGAGTTCTTCAGAGCGGAATTTGATTCGGATGACGAGAGTGTTGAAGAGATGGAGATTGAGAATGAAACCAAATTGATTGAAGTCGTGGAAGACCCAATTGAGATAGATAATAATAGTTCAATAGATGACCACGATATACTTGAGGTAAATAATTCACTGTTAATTACGAAAGATGAGTATCCGATACAAGGTTTGTCTAATCATGTAGATAATTCTATATTTATTGATCATTTACATCCAATCGAAATAGATTTTAAAAGAGTTGTTAACCCATCTTTAAAGAAAATACCCCACTTAGGATTGGAATTATGTGCTTCCACAGTTTTAACGGATTATTTTTCTTCTAAGTATCCACCACTTGATGTGTTTGATTCGAGTATTGTGCAGGTTCACCAAGCTGAGGAACCTTTTGAAGTTCCCGAATTATATGTTCTCTATCCACTTCCGAGTGTAGAAAGGACTAAGTTTGGGGGAAACTTCAATAAAGTGATAGATTCAATATTTATTTCTTGTGCTAATATTTTTGTGAAGATGTTATTTGAATTTCAGATTGTTATTTGGAAGGATTACCAAATATTCAGATTATTCGTGTAAGGACGATAACAATAACGTCGGGCTGACGACGTTAAACCAAGCTCTTCGTGGGAGGAAACCCATTGGTTTTGTATCTCTATCCTTTTTTTATTATTTTTCTTCGTTTTTCATATCATATCTTACATTCTCATCTTAGATTTTACAAAATCCTATATCTATAATGAAAGTTTTGACGAGTTCTCGTCAGAAAATTCTGACTGTGCACTTGTCACGAAAACAACTCTCGAGACTCCATACGGAGTCCGATTTGAGTGGTTGAACCCAACTTTTAAAGCGGAAAGACTCATCTTTCGTTTACAAAAATAAAATTCGAATTAGAAGTCTTATAAGTTGGAGCGATAGGCCTGAACATTTTAGTTTCGATATTTTTCCAGAACTTTTTCAGATTGCATGTCTGTCTGTCCAGAGGCCATAAAAGTCAGATCGTTTATCGAAACACTGTTCCCTTTTGACACAACATATAAAAGACGTAGGAGAACAACTTTAATTTAGGACGTTTTTCTTAGTTCCCTGCCCATTTATACAGTTTTCGAGTTTTTCAGGGCTATTATGTCATAAATCATAATTTTCGGTTTTGAACATTGAGGACAATGTTGATTTTAAGTGTCGGGGAGTAGTTAAGCATGTTTGGCTTGCATATAAAATAAATAAATAAATAATACTCTTTGATTTCTTGCATTCTTGAGACTTCATCTTTTGGAGTTAATTATTAACTATTTAGGATGACACTCTAAACCTTTTTAGGTTGAAACAATTCTTACGGCTACGGATTGAGTCCCATTTTATCGTTCTAAAAATCCTTAAATATATATGTTCATAATTGAATGCGAAACTTAGATGCTAGCAATAGTATAATAGTCGTTTGAAAGATTCATCATCGCAATTAATCATTACTGAATCACTTTCTTTTTATTTTTGCAGTTGTATGTTTTTCTAAAGTGATTTGGTGGGATCCTGATACTATCGTGGATGTTGTAGCAAGGTAATCATTGGTTGAGTATATAAAATCCCCATAGACAATTGTCTTACACTCATAAAGAGTGATCCGGAAAAATATATATATATATATATATATATATAAGGCTCCTCTTTATATATCGACATTAATAATTATGTGATAGGTCCGGAATTGCGGACTAATCATGTAGTCGATGAAAAAATGCTATAATCATTATATAGCAAGTCAAAAAGACTATTGATGAGGTTCTCGACACTTGGATAACAGTATGTGTGAAACGTTGTCCCTGTCTCCATCGCCTAAACAAGCGTGGAACGCAGGATCTAAGACAACTATCACATACTTGCTGAAAAGAAACATGCACTTAGAGTATCTAATCATGTGGTCGAGTTAAATGGGTGCTTCTCTCAACTACTGCGCCATAAATAAGAATCATTTGACGACATTCATACAAGTGTTGTGGGTAACATTTTTCACTTTAGTCAACATTTGCACACTTCACTTTTTTATTTCCATTTTCTTATCTATCCATGTGATTTAAGTATGCGAGTGTTGGGACAAACGTTGCAACAAGTACGATGACTATCTTAGTAGATTTTTGCAATCAGGTTGAATGTCACCGGTAAATAATTGCGTATGTGTGATGATTGGAATGTTTGTGGGATGTTTGCAGCTAAAGAACATACGCAAGCTAATTATTTGGCTTTCAGTATGCGTACGGGTATGCATACTTATTCCCTTGGATTTTAACTGAAATTCAAGTATGCATACCATGGAAGGCCAAAACTCACGGTTAAGGTCCTTATTTCGTATTTTCGGGTCGGGTTCTTGAACCAAACTAGATACTTGAAGGCCAAGCAATGTAAACCTACATAAATAGGTATTAGGCCTTTCACATCATATCATATCACAAGTTCTACATCAAAACCTAGGGTTTACCCCTTTAGGGGGAAACCACCATTATTCATCTTCTATGTAATATGAGTAGCTAAATCCTTTGTTGATTAAGGGTGAATTCAATGTTCTAAGCGTGAAGCTTTATTATTAATACAAATCTATTGAGATTTTTTATTATCATCGTTTGTCTTTACCATATATAGGGTTTATGAGTAATTCTTAGATTGATTTGGAGTGCACGCTAGATTGATTTATTGCTAGTAGAAGTTAGGAGATAAGTAATCGTCGAATAACTCTTTACACAAGTAGAAATCGCGAGACCTTACAGAAGGATTCCGTGGAGGAGTCGTGTGTGAAAACAACACCAACAAGTAAACCTTTGAGATAAGAGTTTAACTACTGGGATTAACCTAATTCACAAAGCCTAAAGTGTTCGATTGGATTACACCTCGAGTGAGCTACTACTTGGTGGTTCGGTTGAATAGAATCTGATATTGAAGAGCTTCTGTATCCCGTGGTAAAAGGAGTTTTGGGGATAGCACTGAGCTAGCTGTTATTCTACGGTTGGTGATGAATGGTTCTTACGAATAGTAGATAAGTATTATAATCCTGTTAATGCTTGGTAACGGCGAAGGATTCCTTGATCATCTTCTTCTTTTATTATTATCTTTTTATTTATCTCACAACCAAACCCCCTTTGTTATTTACTTTATTTTGCTGATCAAATAACCTATCAATTGCACAACTCTCTGTGGGAACGATCTCTTACTACCGCTATATTACCAGTTAATTAGTTGGAAATATCTTGATTAATTTGATACATTAACGACACACATCAGGTCTCCACCTTCTAGACTTAGATCTACCAGACTTATTTTCATAAACACTGGAATGCGTATTTTGTGGTGTAAGAGTTTGCACCATTAGGAGAAACACGATCCATGTAGAGATTTCGAAATGAGTGACCATTGAAATCCTTTTTATGAGACTTCTGGCTTTCTGCAGGAATAAAATCCATTATAGATGTCGTCATACAATTTACTCTGTCGACTGTAAAAAGAAGTAGACTTTGAAGATCAAAAATCTTTTTATTTCTAGCAAAACAATGTTGAGCATAGTGATTCTTTTTCCCACAGAAAGAACAGGTTTTTAGAAGGGAAACAATGAAAGAAACCTGTAAGTTCATAGCCCCATTAGAAGACTGCAAGTTATGTAAACACTTCTTAGCAGGGAGCTCCTTTGGAGAACTTTTCTTCATGTACCGTAATTCTGTCTGAGAATTAGAGATTGGTACATAAGGTTTTGTCATTAAAATAAAGTTTTCCTTTTTCAAGGATTTGCACTGTTCCTGGGCTAGAAGAAGGGAGGAAACCAATTTTTGTTTTTCAACACGAAGGCTGTTCAGATCAGATGAATGAGTCTCGATCAAACGTTTTTCTCTATTGCAACATGTACATAATTTGTTTTAAGCATACATGATAAGGGATGTTTAATCAATGCTATCTTCAAATATGAATAATTATACGTTGAACTTGTAATCTTTCCGCTAGTTTTGTGAAAGCTAGGGATTGAAGCTTAATTAATCATATTGCACCATGTGTTATCTTCAAATTACTAGTACATGTTTTTTCCACCAGTATGACTGATGTTGTTTTGGTTATGCAAGATAAGGATGTCTATGTCGAGATTCCTCGAATGAGATGGAGTATTAACTATTAATTGAAGATGACTGTTTCTTGAGGCTATTTTGCATCTCCATTAATATTTTGTGGAAACATAGTTTTTGTAAGGGATGTTAACTAAACTTGTAGTTGAGGTGTAAGTAATGGGAAAGGTCGAACTGCAATTCAGTGGCTTGATTTTGCATTTTAATTCTGGGTTTACAACTTATTACAACTGAAAGATTGGGATTATGATATTCTCAAATGGTATATAATCTTGTTTTGTTTTCATCCTTGCTTATATGAGTTAGGTGATTTTTTGATTTACTCTGTGTTTCTGGATTTCTGCTCTTTAAATATATATTCTTGCTCTCTTTGTACTTGGAAATGGCAAAGAATCAGGATGAGACCCAGTAAGTTTGAAGAGGGTTACAAACATGATTATTATTCAAAGATTTTAGTCTCCATAGGTTTGATTGTGTCACGAGATGCACATATAAATTTATATTTTATATTTAAGAATTTTCATACTAATTTAAGATCAGCTTAGTATGAAGATCTCTTTAAAAATTTTGTGGTAGCTTAAGTAGAAGAGAAGAGCAGGACAAAGTAAAAGAAAGATGATCACATGTTTGGTAACAAAAGTAGATAACATGTATATTATTATTATATTTTTTATGTAAAAGAGGTTTCCCTCATAATATATATTATAAAATTACGTAATATCCATGATGGAAGTTTCGGAAAACAGTTACAGCTTCATTCCTAGTTCGAATGTTCAAATAGATTAATAAAGAACCTAGTCTAAAGTCTCTCCATGTATGTCGTACTGCATACTTATTACGAAAAACTGAGAGTTTTGCTGCCCATATTACATTAATATCAATAGCTAAAAACTGAGAGTTTTGCTGCCCATATTACATTAATATCAATAGCTAAAATGAAATGTTGGGCTCTAAAGTTTATTGGACTTGGTCTTACTTCCAAAATCTGCACTTATTCCCTTACTGTTGCATACTTTTCAATCATCAACAATAAATTAGGTTCAGATTTGCTTCTAAACAAGATAGTATGTCCACTCCATTCTGTGGCCCATCTGAATGCCACTTCAACTCCCTTCATATCTCTAGTTATTTCCATGTTGTACAATCTGCAGTGAGTCCTCTGGCTTCTTTGATCGTTCTTGTGTAATCACATAAAGTTAGCCAAATTCCTACATTTTCCGATGATTCCCCCCTTGAAAAGACTATGTTCAGTTTCAAATTTATAGTCGTTAGTTGTTCCCATGTTTACTGAGTAGTTAATTTCAGATTTTCATCATATGATTATAGTAGAGGGAATACATTATGTTTTAATCGGTTTTTTTTATAATCATATAATTATTCATATACTTTGTTATGCTGTCTGTCGTAGTTACACTATTTTGACTTTCCTTCCTAAAGGTAATATTGCACCCTTCCTTCCATATATACCAGGTCATTATACTACAAAAAACTTTCCATTTTACTCAGTATATATCTCTATCCTGATGCTTAAAACAATTATTAATCCATTCATAGAAAGTTGTAGTATCATTAGTAAAAACTTGCTTATCCAAATTAAAGTGCATGCACACCTGACTTGCAAGGGTCCAGATAAGGAAAACATGGGTTAGTATTTCCTGTCCCTTATTACAAAGTTTGCAAGTAGTATTTATGTGTGGTAGGACAGTTTCCATCCTCATACCAGTGGGCAATATAACATGGGAAGATTTCCATATGAAATTCTTGAGAGATGGAGTGATTTCCATGCCCCAAATCTTACTCCAGTTTTGAATGGTATTACCACTAGAGTTGATTTTTTTATACAGAGACTTGTGAAGATGCCTTTGCAATTTAGTGGCTAGTGAGGATTATCTTCTTCATCAGTTCCCATAATGTTCACCATCTTGATTTTTTCTATGGTCTGATCATCAAAGTAGTTTTTAAGTTTATACAAATCCTAGGAATTTTTTGGAGTGATAAAGTCACAAACCTTTATGGAATACAAATTAAGCATGAACTACATATTACTAATGAGCTGGGAATAAAGAAAATTAGTTATCGTCATATGCATGCCTTTTGAATTTGCACTGCTCGGTCGAAGTCGCAAGCTTTGCTATCTCAAGCTTGTTTGTCAAGTTTAGTTGCCAAAACTATAAGGCTTGAGTTTTAGTCTACTTATAGCTAAGTCTCGGACTAGGATAGAAAGTGTAGTTGACCTCTAGACTCCATGTCGTTCATCATGTAAAGACGAAGAACTACTCAAGGAACTGGTGGAAATTCATCGACTAAAAGGTCTGTGGAGACTTAAACTTATCTATCACTCCAAAGTCTATCTACTATATCTCCTATCTTGAGACAAAAGTTGTATTGCTATATAGACTTCGATTACACATTTGCTATTTCGAGCCGAGTTTATCTCGCTTATCTATTTCTCGAAATATATGTCGGTAAGCTTTTTCTTTGGCCAAGTTCATCTTTACAAGTGACGAAAGTCATGTTGATTATTTCAATCTCTTGAAAATTGCTTTGATGAAAAATATTGTGTGAATAACCGCTATATAACATACTCTAAGAATGTTTCAATGATCGAAATAAAGATTTTAGACCATGTAACCATCTTTGGATATAATCATATAGTGTGTTCGCACATTAGTGTGTAATTCCAAAACCGGGAACCAAATGTATGCATACTTGTGTGTGTACTAAATGGTTGATGGAGACAGGGTATGTATGTGTACCCGTACACATACTGGCGGAAGTTCACAACCGTGAATTTATGCTGAGCTTGGAAATCAAAACCAAATTTATCCGGTTACCTAAGTATGCGTACCCGTACACATACTAGCGGAAAGTTCATGTCCGTGAATTTCTGTTGAGTTTGAAAATCAAAACAAACTCAAATCTAGTTACTTAATTACGCATACCCGTACGCATACTTAAATATGTTACTTTCTAAAATTGGTTTGTTCATGAACTAAATCATTTATATAATAAGGAATACAATTTGAAAACCGTGGCTATAATGTTCATGAATCGATTCGAGTGAATCAAAAACCGATTTTGCTTCGATTGTTTGTTGTATACTTCTATAAGATCTAAGCAATTAAACAACTCTCGCACTAGTTCATTTGAGTCATTTGGACTAGTTATGTTGAAGATGAATAAGTTTGACATGAAAGTGCTCATATGGCTAACCATTTGGTTAACTACTGTTGAACCAACTAGGTGTACACGTTTAGGCACGGTTATACAAACCAAAATGAACGTGCATTTCATTTGTGTATAACAAGCTAAGATTCGATCCAACGGTTGAATGATATTAGATTGAATCTAATCAGGTTTTCATCTAACGGTGAATATTGAATGCTTTGTTACCAAGGTAGCATTGATTGCAAACCCTGATTTGAAGACTATATAAAGGAGAACTCTGGCAACTGGGAAACCTAATACCCATATACCTCTTGTGTGATACTAGTTGTATAAGCTAGAGTCCATTCTCCTTTAACCTTAGGTTTTTATTGAGACCCTGTAGGTTAACGACTTGAAGACTTCATTGGGATTGTGAAGCCAGACCCAACTATTTTCTCTGTAGTTGTGTGATCTGATCTTGTTGTTTCTATCGTATTGAGTACAATTGTAAAATTGGCTCGAGATTAATTTTTCCGATAGTCAAGATAGAAAAGTAGTCACAAACATCTTCGTCTCATCGTTTGTGATGCCACAATATCTTGTTTCGCTAGTCGATTAATATTATTGTGAGGTGATTGATATATCTAGGATGTTCTTCGAGAATATAAGTCTGGTATATCAATTGGTTCCTGTTCACCTTGATCTATCAAAAGACGGAACAAAACTCGTAGGTATTTCTATCGAAGACAGATTTATCTATTCCTGTAGACTTTTCAGTGTGATACAGATTTGTTTATTAAATTCTTCGACTTTGGATCGTAGAAACTCTTAGTTGTTAGTGAGATCAACTAAGGGAATCAAGTGCCTAGTATCCTACTGGGATCAGAGATGTAAGGAATGCAACTGTACCTTGGATCATTGTGAGATTTATTGGGGTTCAACTATAGTCCAGACCGAAGTTATTTTGTAGTAGGCTAGTGTCTGTAGCGGCTTAATACAGTGTGTGTTAAATCTGGACTAGGTCCAGGATTTTTTTTGCATATGCGGTTTCCTCGTTAACAAACTTTTGGTGTCTGTGTTATTTATTTTCCGCATTATATTTTTTTATATAATTGAAATATCACAGGTCGTGCGCTGAATCGATCAATTGGTAAATCCAACCTTTGGTTGTTGAATTAAATTGATTGATCCTTGAACTTTGGTCTTTGGTAACGTTCATGTTAATTTCTCTTATATTCAATTAGACTTGCAAATTGCTATTTGCTTGAGTAAGTACTGAATATAGAAATTGAGATATAACTCCTTGATATACTTTTCTTAAGACTGAGTTTGACTGTCTAGTTGATTCTCTTGAAAGTATATTGGAGTTAGTCCATACAGATTGCTAAGCGAAATATTGGGTGAGGTTGTTAGACCCCCACTTTTTCAATTGGTATCAGAGAGGGCAAACACGTTTAAAGACCTTATAAGTCTGTGTTTGTAGCGATCTGACTCTATGGAAAAAAACTCTATCTATATAAACGTACCATCAGCCTTTAATGGCTAAAACTACTTGTGGTGGAAAATCGCCATGCGTGCTTTTCTTCAAGCTCGTGATTTTCAAATATGGGTACGTGTTGTTAATGGCTATGATCCTCCGGTTAATACAGAAGGTGATGTATCTATACCTAAGGATATTGATAGATATAGTACAGAAGAAATCCTTGCTCCAAAGCAAAATTATGACGGCTAAAATGCTATCATACATGCCATTACCCCAGATCTTCAGCATCATGTGACTACGTGCACAAAGTCTAAAGAAACCTGGGATATCTTAGAAACCGTATTTGAAGGGAATACCTGTGAAAAATAAGCTAGGCTTCAAAACCTAAATTATGATCGAGAAAACCTTCGTATGGCAGATAAGGATTCATTTGATGAGTTTAATCACAAAGTGTCTGAAATTGTTAATGCATCCTTTGCATTGGGTAAGACTATTCCTGAAAAGGACATTGTGATGAAGATTCTCAGATCGCTGCCATCCAGATACGATTCTAAGAAGCATGCCATCGTTGAAGGAAATAACCTTGATGAGCTTTCCATAAATACTCTAATTGGAAAGTTAAAAATTCTTGATCTTGATGAAAACACAATCAAAACATCTGCGTTCAATGATGTGACCAACGCAAGTGAATCACTTGAATTTTCTTGGGATGATGAATGTTGTTCCATTCATGCTGATTTTGATAAATCACTGATAACAGAAAAGATCAAGGATTTTGTGAAAAGAAGTAAAAGATGTGATAAACGTCTCTCTCCAGTTAATGCTTCAGATGATTCAATACAAGAAAAATCTTCCCTGGGTGTCAACGTCTTGGATGCGTCTGATGTGTGCAATGAACTTTCAACTCTTGCAGAAGAAACCTCCACCTACTCAGTTTCTGATTCAGAACTTGAGTCCGACACAGAGATTTGTGAATTCTTGAATAAAAGTAGAGAGATTCACCAAGAAAATCTTCAACTGAGAGCTTCGTTGAAGAAACTTGAATCATCGCTCCAAGTGAAAAATATTTATATAGATTGTCTTAATGATGAATTCACTAGAACCACGTCTCTAAAGGAAAAAAAGATTGATACTCTTAAGAAGAACCTGCAAAGGTTATCCGGAAGTTCTGACAAAATCTTAGCAATGTTATTTGGTCAGATGTCCTTTGGAAACACAAATGGTTTGGGGTTTAAAGGAAAAACTGTAAACACAAATAACTCTCTTGTTTCGACTAATGGTGGAACAATGTACGTTGAATTTTGTGATAAACAGAAGGAATTTCAATAGAACAAAAGATTTTCATTGATTTGTTCGTTTTGCAGAAATGCAAATCATGTTCAAAGTATGTGTTGGAGATTCAAGAGGAACAACAAAAGAATTGCCAAACTTCAGGAGAACATGCAAAGGATGAATCTGGAGTTAGATAATCAACAAAGTTTTCAAAAAAAAAGCCAGAAATTCCAAATTCAGACGAGGTAAGAAATTTGTTTATGCAACAAACCTTGATAAGCCACTATGTGGTAAAAGAGGTGAGCATTCGGCTCACTTTGTCGCTGTCTAATAGCAGTGACGTCCGCATCCTCATCTTTAACTTGAGAAAATGAGGTTTGCATCAATGTGGCTCAAGTTTTGTATCTATATTTTTCTTATTTTTGTTAAGAAAATATTCTCCTGATATTTTAGATAATGGATAATGAACTATGAAAGACTTGTTCAAAGTTATTCTAGGGTTGGTTGTCCATAAGTCTATTTATAATCATTTGTAATCAAGGTCTTTCATCTCTTTTCTCCTTGAAAGATACAGTTTAATGGCTCCTGTAACTAGAGGTACCAAAAAATGGGATGCAGTTGAAGCGGTTAATGTGTATTTGTGTGAAGGGATCTCTTCCTCAAAGATGAAGAAAGAGATATCTACAAATGATGGATAAGGTTCTTCATATAACTGCCTCTTGTTTGTTTGTCATTTTGATAATAACTTTAGAGGTATGGTGAAAGATTTCATCAGCAAAAGAAATGATTTAAAATCTCAAATTGTTTCCCCTTTGGAAAAGATAACTCATTATGAACAAATGTTGTCTCTAACAAGGAACACCTTGCATGAGCTAAAAAGAGAACTTAGTGAGTTGACTGATATTTCTGAAGACTTACAGGAATTGAACGATCCCATAATCAATGGGTTTTTAAATAATGAGAAGGAATTCTCAATAGATGCTCAGAGAACGCTCTATAATGTCTAGGAAATCTTCTTATGAGAATTTTATTCTTGTGTTTTTAAGAAGAATAACTAGAGTTTGGAATAGCCATTATTGTGATTACACATAGCTATGTCTAACGATTTTCATCTTTAATGTTTTTAGATTTATTTATCTAAATTCTAAAGTTTATTTGGAAGACGATTTTGCAGCATTAATCTTTATGGTTTTATATATTGCAATTGTTTATGGGATATGTGTGTTTGCGTCCGTGAACTATGACTATCCCATACTTCGTCAAAAGTTAAGTCTGTCGTATGTTGATATGTAAGTATTGATAAAAGATTGAATGAACTTTTGACAAACAAAAGTTAATCCTTTTACATCATTGTGCAAATATTGATGGAAGAAAGGATGAGATTTTGTTTAGAAAGATTAAGTCTATTGTATGTCATTGTGCAAATAGTGATGAAAGATAGAATGAATCTTTGTTTATTCCGCAGTATTGATCTTCCCTGATCCATATTTTATGTATATATTTTGCGGCTCCGTAAGTTCTCTTATGTTGAGCATTTCCGATTAAATTAATCATGGGTCCTCTTGTGGTTAATTTTATTGAGTATTTTGGATACAAAATTCATGTTTCATGTAATTTGTAATGTCCAAAGAAATCCTTCTTTTCTTGTGAAAGTAAGGTCTCTCTTGTTGTTCTTTCGGGAATGATGTTTTATGGGGGAGAGTTCTTAATTGAACTTGTGCTTAATTGCCAAATCTTTGTGGGGAGTGCGTTTTTGGAATATTATCGGGGTTATCTTATATCTTTATAAACTCCTTGATGAATGCATTCAGTTTCGGCTATATGATTGCATCTAAAAAGTTGATATGTGCTTTCTTTTGGTCATGAAGTGTCTCTATGGAAATTTATTAGGATCCCACTAGTTTTCGTACCTTAGCCAATTTTATTGACAAAAAGGGGGAGAATTAATGTGTAGTTCACACTATAAATACATATGGTTTTCGGACCATTATGTAAGGGGGAGTGGTTTTCATGTGAGATGAATGATTGACTAGGGGGGGTGACACATATCACCATGGTATTGTTGTCAAAGTTGTGATACAATTGAACTTTGATGCTGTGTAATAATACTATGACACTGTGTAACAATGGTTAAGAGCTTTTGTTTTCTCATTGTTATGGCTACGGATCTTCAACAACGATGATGTTGTATTGAATATCTTTGGAATCATTGGAGTACTTGGAAGTGACAAAGATTTCGAGTAATCTTGAAGAACCAAGGAGATCATGCAGGTGGAAGAGAAGCTGCAAAGTTTATTTATTTTGTATTCCATATGTATTGATAGTTTTGTCACTAAAATTGACAAAGGGGGAGATTGTTAGATCACTGCTCGGTCGAACTCGCAAGCGTTGCTATCTCAAGCTTGTTTGTCAAGTTTAGTTGCCAAAACTATAAGTCTTGATTTCTAGTTTACTTATAGCTAAGTCTCGGATTAGGATAGAAAGTGTATTTGAGCTCTAGACTCCACGACGTTCATCATGCAAAGACAAAGAACTACTCAAGGAACTGGTGGAACTTCATCGACTAAAAGGTATGTGGAGACTTGAACTTATCTATCACTGAAAAGTCTATCTACTCTATCTCCTATCTTGAGACAAAAGTCGTATTGCTATATAGACTTCGATTATACACATTTGTTATTTCGAGCCGAGTTTATCTCGCTTATCTATTTATCGAAGTATGTGTTGGTAAGCTTTCGCTTTGGCCAAGTTCATCTTTACAAGTGACAAAAGCCATGTTGATTGTTTCAATCTCTTGAAAATCGCTTTGATGAAAAATAGTGTGTGAATAACAACTATATAACATCCTCTAAGAATGTTTCAATGATTGAAATAAAGAGTTTAGAACATGTAACCATCTTTGGGTATAGGCATATAGTGTGTTCGCACATTAGTGTATAAGTCCAAAACCGGGAACCAAATGTATGCATACTTGTGTATGTACTAAGTGGTTGATGGAGACTGGGTAACTATGCGTACCCGTACGCATACTGGCGGAAGTTCAAGACCGTGAATTTCTGCTGAGTTTGGAAATCAAAACAAACTCAATCCGGTTACCTAAGTATGCGTACCCGTACGCATACTAGCTGAAAGTTCATGTCCGTGAATTTCTGGTGAGTTTGAAAACCAAAACAAACTCAAATCCGGTTACTTAAGTACGCATACTTGCGGAAAGTTCATGTCCGTGAATTTCTGCTGAGTTTGAAAAACAAAACAAACTAAAATCCGGTTACTTAAGTACGCATAACCATACGCATATTTTAAGTGTGTTACTTTCTAAAATTGGTTTGTTCATGAACTAAATCATTTATTTAATAAGGAATGCAATTTGCAAACCGTGGATATAATGTTCATGAATCGATTCGAGTGTATCAAAACCGATTTTGCTTCGATTCTTTCTTGTATACTCTATAAGATCTAAGAAATTGAACAACTCTCGAACTAGTTCATTTGAGTCATTTGGACTAGTTATGGTGAAGATGAATAAGGTTGATTTGAAAGTGCTCATATGGCTAACCATTATGTTAACTACTGTTGAACCAACTAGGTGCACACGTTTAGGTACGGTTACACAAACCGAAATGAACGTGCATTCCATTTGTGTATAAGAAGATAAGATTCGATCTAACGATTGAAAGATATTAGCTTGAATCTAATCAGGTTTTCATCTAACGGTGAATATTGAATGCTTTGTTACCAAGGTAGCATTTATTGCAAACCCTGATTTAAAGACTATATAAAGGAGAACTCTAGCAACTGGAAAACCTAATACCCATATACCTCATGTGTGATACTAGTTGTATAAGCTAGAGTCGATTCTCCTTTAACCTTAGGTTTTTATTGAGACCCTGTAGGTTAACGACTTGAAGACTTCATTGGGATTGTGAAGCCAGACCCAACTATTTTCTCTGTAGTTGTGTGATCTGATCTTGTTGTTTCTATCGTATTGAGTACAATTGTAAAATTGGCTCGAGATTAATTTTTCCGATAGTCAAGATAGAAAAGTAGTCACAAACATCTTCGTCTCATCGTTTGTGATGCCACAATATCTTGTTTCGCTAGTCGATTAATATTATTGTGAGGTGATTGATATATCTAGGATGTTCTTCGAGAATATAAGTCTGGTATATCAATTGGTTCCTGTTCACCTTGATCTATCAAAAGACGGAACAAAACTCGTAGGTATTTCTGTCGAAGACAGATTTATCTATTCATGTAGACTTTTCAGTGTGATACAGATTTGTTTATTAAATTCTTCGACTTTGGATCGTAGAAACTCTTAGTTGTTAGTGAGATCAACTAAGGGAATCAAGTGCCTAGTATCCTACTGGGATCAGAGATGTAAGGAATGCAACTGTACCTTGGATAATTGTGAGATTGATTGGGGTTCAACTAGAGTCCAAACGGAAGTTAGTTTGTAGTAGGCTAGTGTCTGCAGCGGCTTAATACAGTATGTGTTCAATCTGGACTAGGTCCCAGGGTTTTTCTGCATTTGTGGTTTGCTCGTTAACAAAACTTCTGGTGTTTGTGTTATTTCTTTTCCGCATTATATTTTGTTATATAATTGAAATATCACAGGTTGTGCGCTGAGTCGATCAATTGGTAAATCCAACCTTTGGTTGTTGATTGAAATTGATTGATCCTTGAACATTGGTCTTTGGTACCGTTCAAGTTAATTTCTCTTATGGTGAATTAGACTCGCAGATTGCTATTTGCTTGAGTAAGTATTGAATCGAGAAATTGAGATATAACTCCTTGATATACTTTTCTTAAGATTGAGTCTGACTGTCTAGTTGATTATCTTGAAAGTATATTGGAGTTAGTCCATATAGATTGCTAAGCAAAATATTGGGTGAGGTTTTTAGACCCCCGCTTTTTCAATTGGTATCAGAGCAGGCAAACACCATAAACCTGATAAGTTTGTGTTTGACTGATTTAAAGTTTGCCCTTATGGGAAATTTCTTTGGGAAACTTGCTCATGGCATCTGTAACGCACGCCAGAACTCCTTAAAGATTGTTCAAAGTTCATTATGGACCAAGTCTCTGGTTTCGTATGATAATCTTATTCCATCTAAGACTGTGGAAAAGTTAGATGATGAGAAACAATCTAAAGGAAAAATTAAAAATAAAGGAAGATTGAAAAAACGATCATTACGCTCAATGATATGTATGGAATCTCACTAGATTAACTCTTAATCGTTTTGAGGAATACTATCGTGATGGATCAATTGGCAAAGATCTATTTAGAACATTTGAAAAAGTTTATAGATTCTTGGAAAAGCTTAACTCGGTTAAGAATAAGAATCGATCCGATAAAAGTTCGGTACATCATGAGGTACGAACTAAACTCCTTGACAACACAAGTGAGTCCAATAAAACGGATTCTCGTGTTGATAACACAAGTTTAAGACATCGGAAAAATATCCTTTCTGGTCACATGACAATGAAGCTAGAAAGCGTTGTTAACCCTGATTATTATCATGTCTATGATAATATCACTGGTACTGTTCACAAATATCAACCAGAAATTGTGCATGAGAATCTCTCTGCATATCTCGCCACTCGTAACCTGTTAGTATTACCCCATTTGTATATATATTGAGATGGGGCAAGAAACAGTTTGATTTTTTTGTACCTGGGTTAATTTTCTTCTCTACTATACTGTCATGTTGGACGTTTGTGTGCCTTCACGGTTTGCATAAACTTGGTGTTTGAAACACCTAAGAAATCCTACATTCCTTTTTTTGGTCGCGTTTCATGAACGGGTCCAAGCCCATTTTTTGGTATATAAAATAAGCGGTACGGGTACCTTCTTCTCCTTCCCACCTTGTCCGCGTTCCTGAACGTGTTTAGGATTTTTTAGGGTTTCTCCATTAATCATCCTTGAAGGTTAAAAGGTGTAACGGGTTTTTTCAAGAAACATATCAAGTAAGCGCTTCCACTAATCTCTTGTTTTTTTAAGATCTCATGGAGAATTTCAAGGTTTCAAAAGAGGGTTCAAAAAACTTGGGTTCTTCATCTTCTTCTAGCATGAACTTACCAATAGATCAAAATTCCATTAAAATTAGATTTTTCAATGATTCTTGTGGGAAGGTTTTTGAAATAATTTCATCTAATGAGCTTATTCTAGAAAAGAATTTGGATTCACTAGTGCGCATAAAGAGGATTGATTTTTTTTGAAAAATTCAATCTTGGAAACATCTTTAATGGTCATGGTGAAGTTTTTGATACTCTCACAAGAATATTCTATGCTAAAATCCATGATGTTAATCTTGATGACATGGAATTCAAAACCATGATAAATAGAAAAAATATTTTTGTTAATAGAGAGTTAATCTCAAGGATTACCAAAATTCCTTTGGGTAATTTTCCCCTTCCTAGACCAAGTGATGAAAGACCATCATATGAAACCATCTCACATAGTCTTTGTGGCAAGAGTGTTGATTGGAATTTGGAAAACTTTTCTTCCATTAGTCTCAGTCTTCCCTTGATGTCCTTTGGGAAACTTGGTATATCTAACCTTTGTCCCTCCACGATTGAAAATTCTCGTTGGATCCGTGAGTTTGCGGAGTTGGTCTATTTCCTTGAGTTGGGAACTCCAACTCTCGACATTTGTGGGTTTATCATTTATCAAATGTTGTCAATGACATCTCCCAACAAGAAGTTAGGTTATCCATGCTTGATTGAGAAAATTTGTCACACCTTCTCCATTGTTCCGATTGACAACTCCATTGGAACTCCCAAGCTAGTTCGTCCATGTACTTTCAAACGTATGAAGGAGAATGCTTGCAAGAGACAAAGATGTGACAACCTTGATGGCTCATGTGACACTTCCCCCATGAATCTTCTTCATCAAATTCTTAAAGGTGTTGATAAGATTAGTGCCAAGGTAAGGTGTGTCCAAGAACAATTACTTGTGATTGCTACTAAGTTCCCTGAAATTAAGGATGACATGTGTAAGATTCAAGCTACTCTTATGGTCTCCGATGATGAAGATGATGTTTAGTTTTTCATGTGTTATCGGTTTTATTTGGTCTTTAGATTCTCTTTTTATTATGTCTAGGAAATCTTCTTATGAGAATTTTATTTTTTTGTTACTAGAGTTTGGACTAGTCATTATTATGACTACACATAGCTATGTCCAACGATTTTCATCTTCAATGTTTTTAGATTTATTTGTTTAAATTTTAAAGTTTGTTTGGAAGATGATTTTTGCAGTATTAATCTTTATGGTTTTATATATTGCAATTTGTTATGGGATATGTGTGTTTGCATCTGTGAACTATGATTGTCCCATACTTGGTCAAAAGTTAAGTCTGTCGTATGTCGATATGCAAGTATTGATAAAAGATTGAATGAACTTTTGACAAACAGAAGTTAAGCCTTTTATATCATTATGCAAATATTTTGATGGAAGAAAGAATGAACTTTTGTTTACAAAGATTAAGTCTATTATATGTCATTGTGCAAATAGTGATGAAGGATAGAATAAATCTTTGTTTATTCCGCAGTATTGATCTTCCCGGATCCATATTTTTTATGTATATATTGTGCGGCTCCGTAAGTTCTCTTATATTGAGCATTTACGATTAAGTTAATCATGGATTCTCCTGTGATTAATTTAATTGAGATTTTGGATACAAATTCATGTTTCATGTGATTTGTTGATGTCCAAAGAAATCCTTCTTTTCTTGTGAAAGTAAGGTCGTTTTTGTTGTTCTTTCGGGAATGACATTTTATGGGGGAGAGTTCATAATTGAACTTGTGCTTAATTGCCAAATCTTTGTGGGAAGTGCGGCTATGGAATATTATAGGGGTTATCTTGTATCTTTATAAAATCCTTGATGAATGCATTTAGTTTCGTCTATATGATTGCATCTAAAAAGTTGATATGTGCTTTCTTTTGGTCATGAAATGTCTCTATGGAAATTTCATTAGGATCCCACTAGTTTTTGTACCTTTGCCAATTTTATTAAAAAAATGGGGGAGAATTAATGTGTAGTTCACACTATAAATACATATGGTTTTCGGACCATTATGTAAGGGGGAGTGGTTTCCATGTGAGATGGAGTATTGACTAAGGGGGAGTGATACATATCACCATAGTATTGTTGTCGAAGTTGTGATACAATTGAACTTTGATGTTGTGTAATCATACTATGACACTGTGTAACAATGATTGGGAGATTTTGTTTTCTCATTGTGATGGCTACGGATCTTCAACAACGATGATGCTGCATTGAATATCTTTGGAATCATTGGAGTACTTGGAAGTGACGAAGATTTCGAGTAATGTTGAAGAACCAAGGAGATCATGCATGTGGAAGAGAAGCTGCAAAGTTTATTTATTTTGTATTCCATATGTATTGATAGTTTTGTCACTAAAATTGACAAATGAGGAGATTGTTAGAGCACTGCTCAGTCGAACTCGCAAGCGTTTCCATGTCAAGCTTTTTTGTCAAGTTTAGTTGCCAAAACTATAAGTTTTGATTTCTAGTCTACTTATAGCTAAGTATCGTACTAGGATAGAAAGTGTAGTTGAGCTCTAGACTCCAAGACGTTCATCATACAAAGACGAAGAACTGGTGAAACTTCATCGACTAAAAAGTATGTGGAGACTTGAACTTATCTATCACTGAAAAGTCTATCTACTCTATCTCCTATCTTGAGACAAAAGTCGTATTGTTATATATACTTCGATTATACATATTTGCTATTTCGAGCCAAGTTTATCTCGCTAATCTATTTGTCGAAATATGTGTTGGTAAGCTTTCGCTTTGTCCAAGTTCATCTTTACAAGTGACGAAAGTCATGTTGATTATTTCAATCTTTTGAAAATCGCTTTGATCAAAAATGTAGTGTGAATAACCTCTATCTAACATCCTCTAAGAATGTTTCAATGATTTAAATGAGAGTTTAGAATATGTAACCATCTTTGGATATAAGCATATAGTGTGTTCGCACATTAGTGTATAAGTCCAAAACCATGCATACTTGTGTGTGTACTAAATGGTTGATGTAGACGGGGTAAGTATGCGTACCCGTACGCATACCGGCGGAAGTTCACGACCGTGAATTTCTGCTGAATCAAAACCAACTCAATCCGGTTACCTAAGTATGCGTACTCGTACGCATACTGGCGGAAAGTTCATGTCCGTGAATTTCTGTTGAGTTTGAAAACCAAAACAAACTCAAATCCGGTTACTTAAGTATGCATACCCGTATGCATACTTAAGTGTATTACTTTCTAAAATTGGTTTGTTCATGAACTAAAACATTCATATATTAAGGAATGCAATTTTCAAGCCATGGCTATAATGTCCACGAATCGATTCGAGTGAATCAAAACCGATTTTGCTCCGATTGTGTCTTGTAAACTTCTATAAGATCTAAGCAATTGAACAACTCTCTAAATAGTTCTTTTGAGTCATTTGAACTAGTTATGGTGAAGATGAATATGGTTGATATGAAAGTGCTCATATGGCTAACCATTTGGTTAACTATTGTTGAACCAACTAGGTGTACATGTTTAGGTACGGTTACACAAACCTAAATGAACGTGCATTTCATTTGTGTATAACAAGCTAAAGTTCGATCTATCGGTTGAAAGATATTAGTTTGAATCTAATCATGTTTTCATCTAACATTGAATATTGAATGCTTTGTTACCAAGGTAGGATTCATTGCAAACCCTGATTTGAAGACTATATAAAGGAGAACTCTAGCAACTGGGAAACCTAATCCCCACACCTTCTGTGTGATACTAGTTGTATAAGCTAGAGTCAATTCTCCTTTAACCTTAGGTTTCTATCGATACCCTGTAGGTTAACGACTTGAAGACTTCATTGGGATTGTGAAGCCAGACCCAACTATTTTCTCTGTAGTTGCGTGATCTGATGTTGTTCTTTCTATCGTATTGAGTACAATTGTAAAATTGGATCGAGATTAAGTTTTCCGATAAGCAAGATAGAAAAGTAGTCACAAACATCTTCGTCTCATCGTTTGTGATTCCACAATATCTTGTTTCGTTAGTCTATTAAGATTATTGTGAGGTGATTGATAATTCTAGGCTATTCTTCGGGAATATAAGTCCGGGTTATCGATTGGTTCATGTTCACCTTGATTTATTAAAAGACGGAATAAAACTCGCAGGTATCTCTGTGGGAGATAGATTTATCTATTCCTGTAAAATTTTCTGTGTGATACAGGTTTGTAGTCTTCGACTTTGGGTCGTAACAACTTTATTAGTTGTGGGTGAGATCAGCTAAGGGAACCAAGTGCGTAGTATCCTGCTGGGGTCAGAGACGTAAGGATCGCAACTGTACCTTGGATCAGTGTGAGATTGATTGGGGTTCAACTACAGTTCAGACCGAAGTTAGTTTGTAGTAGGCTAATGTCTGTAGCGGCTTAATATAGTGAGTTTCAATCTGGACTAGGTCCCGAGGTTTTTCTGCATTTGCGGTTTCCTCGTTAACAAAACTTCTGGTGTCTGTGTTATTTCTTTTCCGCATTATATTTTGTTATATAACTGAAATATCACAGGTTGTGCGTTGAATCGATCAATTGGTAAATCCAACCTTTGGTTGCTGATTGAAATTGGTTGATCCTTGAACATTGGTCTCTGGTACCGTTCAAATTAATTTCTCTTATATTCAATTAGACTCGCAAATTGATATTTGCTTGAGTAAGTATTGAATCGAGAAATTGAGATATAACTCCTTGATATAATTTTCTTAAGATTGAGTCTGACTGTCTAGTTGATTCTCTTGAAAGTATATTGGAGTTAGTCCATACATATTGCTAAGAGAAATATTCGGTGAGGTTGTTAGACCCCCACTTTTGTAGGAGCATCATTTCTCGATGGACTTGAAGTTACCGAAGATGTCCCTGATGGGGAATGAGCTATAAATACTAAGCTTCACTTCCAAAGAAGGGACACGCAATTACTGAGTTAGGTCTAGAGAAAGCTTATACTTATTGAATCCAAATAGTGAGAATGGGTGTTCTTAACTTCTAATTCCATTGAACACATTGGAGAGCATTGAATATCTTGTAACCACCCTCAAATCTTAATAAACTCAACTACTCGTTCCCGTGGAGTAGACGAATGTCGAACCACGTAAATTTCTTGTGTTCGTGATAATTTAGTTGCACTATTTATATTTATTGAGCCTTACATCTTAAATACCTTCTTTTACTTAACAGTATCAGTTCACCTGAGGTATCATTACTACTTGGTATATGATCCTCTGAACTGTTCATGTTACATAGACTACCGGAAAAATAGTAGTCACATTAATGTGAGTTAGGTGCTTGTTTGATTAATTACTTTTGTATGTTTGCTCTTAAATTTTGGGTGTAAAAGGAAGTACAATTTAGGAATCCTTAGACAATTGTTTAAAAGAAGGGGTAATTTAGAGAAATGTAGCGGGAGATGTTTCAACTTTCAATGAGTTTACCCATTTGAATTCTTTTGAGTCTATACATTTTCCCAGGAAGGAAACTTGAAAGACCGAGAAGTAAAGTGATATTTCTCCATTAATTGCAGCATTTGGGTTCCCAGAAAAACCCTTGGGTTTCACATTTTCACCTATAAAGCTTCCATCTTGAAACCATTTTGAGACACAGAACAGACATTGAGAGAGGTTCAATCTTTGGAACAAATTTGAAACACTCAGAGAGTTCATATACCAACCAGAGACTAGTCAATAATGTCCGAAGAAATGGGTTCATCATCTCAAATTAGGAAAATTGAAGAACAAAAGGTATATGCTCTCTGAACTTTTCAAGTATTATGTAACTTATTATCCAGTCAGTGTAGATATTTTCCTCTTGCAGATGATGACGATGCATATTGTGAATTGAAGAAGAAGATCGAAGATTTGACTGTATCTTTGAAAGACAAGATAGAAGAACTAGAAGAGCTTGAAGCCATGATCTTGACTCTACTAGTCAAGGAACGCCAAGGCAACAATAAGCTGCAGGAAGCTCGACAGGAACTAATCAATGTGAGTTTCTCTTTTCTCTTTTCCTATCCTATCCTAAATATATATTTTAGATCGGAATATCATTCTCCGTTTTGTTTCCTAACAGAATAATTATTCTTTGATTGTATTCTAGCAACTGAGAGAAATGGGTAATGGTGGTGCCATTGGAGTTAAGAGAATGGGAGAAATTGATTTAAAACCTTTCCTGGATGCGTGCAAGAAGAAGTATAGTGCCGATGAAGCAGATGTCAAGGCTTCTCAACTTCTCTCTGATTGGGAAATTGAACTTCGAGACCCAAATTGGTATCCTTTTGTAAATGTCAAGGTTGGGGAAAATAAGTATGAGGTACCCTATCTCACTCTCTCTGAAACTTTTAACCAGCCTTGATATATATTCTCAAAAGTCGCATATAAATTCATACTTTGTGCATATATATAGAGAAGAGATTGATGTATTGCTTGTTTCTTAAAGTGGCACCCTTAATCACTAAAATGAACTGAACTATTGTAGACGGAAATCAATGAGAAGGATGAGAAGCTGAGTCGTTTAAGGAATGAAATGGGTGAAGATGTATTCAAAGCTGTGGCAACTGCATTGTTGGAGTTAGATGAATACAATGGGAGTGGGAGGTACTTAGTCCAAGAACTGTGGAACTTCAGGGAGGGCAGACGGGCGACATTGAAGGAGGGAATTGAAAGATTATGCCAATTAAAGTGAAAGAAGTGAACTTCAAGAAATGATTTGCACTGAACCACTCTAGCTTGGTGGTACTACAAGTCCTATAGTAGGTTGATTATGTTTACTTGTTTTGATATTGTTCTTAATTAAACATGCATGATTGTTGTGGTTTTAATCTATATATGCATGGAGATTACCTGCTGTTTTCTGGTCTTTCTTATCTAATTTGCTGCGTATTTGTGATACCATAGCAAATAGCTGTGATCCCTAAAGAGATTGAACTCACTCCTAGTTGGCCAATCGAATGGAAACAGGAACTAAAGGGTAACTGCAAACTCGATCAGCTAACTAGGGGTTGCTGCCCAATATGTTCTGATTCTTTGAATAATATGCAAAGTGATTAACAACAACCACTCGTCAATCCTGCAAAATTAGTCAACAGTTTGTGGACTAATAGACACACAAATAGTCTCCCTTCGGTTGTTCTCTCATTTTCTTCTGCGAAGCTTTAGAAATATAAATACTTCAATCAAAATTTATAAATACTCCTAGTTGGCTAAGCAAAGCGTGATCCCCCTACTAGGACTACAATACTACTAGTAATGGACTCAAATCCGCAATCTTCTTCTGATCCCAAACCATATAATTGCAGCAACAGTAGCACCCCCTAAGTGAGCTTCTCCTGAGCTTTTATCATCTTCCTAATTCATAATGTACAGATCTTTTCCAACTAGAAATGCTCCCACTCACGGTAGTGGCCATTTCGGCCGAATTTCGGCGAAATTTTGGATTTCGGTCCATGAAGACGAGATTTTGTTAATTTCGGCCGGACGAAATCTTTGTGAAAATTTCGGCCGGAAACGTGTTTTTCGGCCGGAATATATATATATAAATTTTTTTAAAATTGAGTGGATTAATCTCAAGTACAAAAATTAAACAGATTAATTCACTCACTAGTATTATTGCTTGTTGTTGTGTTTGAATTTCTTGACCTAAAATTATCATTTGGTGTTGATGATGAGGAAGGTGAACAACCAGATTTACTAATATTATGTTTCTTTTAAGTGGGTCAATACTCCCTCAATCTTCTAGTCTGACTCAAACTAGGATTGGAATTAATTGAACCTGGCAACAAACACTTCTTATTATAAAAGTTGGAACCGAAATTACACCGAAATTTGAAAACGAAATCTCCCCGAGACAACGTTGTACCAGTGTCTCGCTCGGGACCGAGATGAACCGGAATCCGAAATTAACTACCTTGCTCCCACTAGCATTGCTGGAACCGGTATAACAAGATAGAAATAGATTGTAGGTTTCGGAAAAAGAAATATGTAAAGCAGCATAAGAGCATTCACAGAACCACTTGCACCGAAATATCCTTGGACGCCCTTTTTTGACTTATCCATGAAAGCATGATGTACCAAGTAGAACACGAAGCCGCAGATTGCCCCGGATAAATACAAGTTCAGCAAGAACTGTGGTCCGAATAGCAGTCCTATTGGTCTTCCAAAGAAGTAAAGACTTATTATGTTACTGATAAAATGTCCATCATTCATATGACTGAATGCAGAAGTAATCACCGGGCAAACACGCCAGCTTTTGAAGTTATCTAATGAAATCATAAAGTGTTTTTTCATAAACGAAGGATCGGCAACTTTCCACATGGTAATTAAAAACAACAACATTTGCTCCGATTAATCCCGAGAAAACACCATCTGCTGATGGGAACCACGAACCACCACGACTCGAGGTTCGGTATCTCTGGTTTGATCCAGCAACACTAACATTATTTCCAGAAAAATTACGACGATTTGCAACAACAATCCCATCATTAATGTAATTTTTACTTCGGTTCTTCAAATGGGGATTTAAGACTAAACTCCTTGAAAAAGCCTCATAAAAAATAATGTTATGGTGAGATTTTGGTGCGTTAGAGAGAAATTTAGTAGTAGTGCTAATGTTATAAGCTTGAAGGAAATTTAGTAGTAGTGCTAAGCTGAAGAACTCTCTTGTGGTGTATGAAGATGAACCTATGAAGTTTCTAGTACAACCGACATTTCCTGGAAATCTAGTGATAAGCTTGAACGAAAGTAGTAGTTTCTGCATTTTGATGATTCAAGGTCTAGAGAAGAGAAATGAATTAAACAGCTTGGTGTGGTGATGTCTTTAGTCTTTCGAAGATCCCATTCAAGTAGAAGAGAAGAAGAGGATGAAGGAAAGAAAGATAAGCCAAAGGTAAATGACAGGACATGCCAAATGAATCCGAACATGAAATTTAAAATGCTAACGAGGAATGGAGATAATTAAGTTGTTACCAACATATGCACACCATTTTGGGTTGAAGTGTGCATGGAACTTTGTTAGTGATGCAGAAAATGATAGCATGCATTATGGGAATGGGATAGTCTTTTCTAGTGTTAATAAAGCAAAGCCAACCTACTCATATTTATTTTGAAAGTTCATACAAATATTATGACACAAGGGATATGGTTAACAAAAACCACTACATCCTTTACTAATCAGCAAGGTTAAAACAATTGTTAATGAAGTACTTATATACAGCTAGTGAGGATCCTTTGAACCCACAAGAAAGTTTTAACCTTTAGGTAAGGCGTGGCGTCTCTTGGGGCGCTGCTGGGTCGTCCACTTTGAAAGTGGTAGTCTAGAGCGTGGTACCCAAACCGAAGATATGACCAGTGTTGGCACATGACTAAGCGTTGACTCCGAATTTTGACCGATCATCCATCCGTCTGACAAACTTTTATTCATTCAGTCACCAGCTTCTGAGCCTAGAAGGTGCTCATGATCTACTATGTATACCAAAAGTAAACTTTCCAACATCTTGCCAACAACGGTTTCGTGGTGTAGTTGGTTATCACGTCAGTCTAACGCAATGAAGGTCTCCAGTTCAAACCTGGGAGAAGCCATATCTTCTCTTTTTTTTTTTTTTCTCCTTCCCTTCTAGGTGGTTTTCTGAATAGAGTTTTAGTGTTTATGTTAAAGTGGCGTCTTTGGGTTTCCGTAATGGTGTTTGATGCTGTAAGTTTTATCAGTTGACTAGATGTTATCTTATTTGTTTGTGTTTTTCTTCATGTATTGACTCGTAGATTTTGAAATGTTTTTAAGTACCTGCCGCCTCATTAGGAAGTTGGATGATGCTAAAAATGTTGTTGGAAATCTGACTTAGAATGATGTAGCTACTTTTTATGTGTCAGGATTCTCCATTGGAGATCTTGACTTGAGTTCAGTCCATTGTGATTTTTTGGTGTATATGTGCTCCAAGGTCTAAACACTAAGGAGTTGTATTTCTGTTCTTTATTGCTTGGTTCAAGGTCTAAACACTCCAAGGTCTAAACACTAAGGAGTTTGTCACCGACATGAGGAGGTCTTAAAGGACGAGTAACATTTTTCTTCTTTCCCTTTTGCATAAACAAGAACAACTAAAAAGAAATTAACAGTTGGCAGGGTCGATAACTATAATATGTGCCGGCTAAACAATATCCGACAGGGTCGATAACTATAATCCTTGTCGACTAAAGAATAGTCGGCAGAGTCTTATTCAACTAACGTGCCGTCTTATAACAATTCTAAACACAGTAGATACAAGAATTTTCTGCTACATATAGTCGGCAGGGTCTATAACTCATACAGTGCCGGCTTTTATACCGTTGACAGGGTAATATTCAAATACCATGCTGATATGATTTTAGGCATCAGGAGACACCAACAATTTTCAAAACACACCGCCGGCAGGGTAAAAAATTATAACCTAACGACTGTAGAAAACATATATCGCCGGCAAGGTATTAAGGTTGAATACCCTGCAAACACTGTAAAAAGCGGTTACAGATATTAACAGCCGGCATGGTATTCAACATAAGAGTATTCCGACTAACCCTAAATATGAAAAGTCGGCAAGGTCGTGAATCAGAGACCCTGCTGTCTGAATAACTGCAGGTTCACAATTTTGATTTTTCTGACCTAATTTGACATGCAAACATAAAATTGAAGTACTGGAGTGAGTTTAAGTAGGCTCTTACTTTCTCAATCGCGCAATTTCTTTGGTTTCAGCGGTGTTGATTTCTTCATCTTCAACGGGTTTTTTACTCACTTTTTGTTGAACTAAATTTGCAATTTCCGGGTTATATTCATTGGGTTTTCTATTTGTTCTTTTCATACGACTAACCCTCGGCATCGGATCCATTTTGAAGATTAATCGGAATTTTCGAATCGACGATTACGACGAATTAATCGACGAGTTTTCGATGGTGGGGATGGAGAAGCCGGTAAGGTAGAGGAGGAGAAGATGAAATGAAAAAATTACTCCCTCCGTCCTAGTTTAATTGCCTAAATTGAGGATTTTTTTTGTCCTAAATTACTTGCTAGGTTTCATATTTTTCCACTTTTTATGCTAATCTATCCCTATGTTGGAATCGAGTCATAGTATTGAGAATTGTGTAAATCTATTTCCTATATACAATCTTAAATACTCCTCTCTCTCTATATCCTTTATTCTCTTGAGAATTGACACAATTTATTTTGTTTTGAATTCTTCAAGTAAAAGACCAAAAAATTCTAGTAAAGACCAAAAAACTAGATATATAAAAACTATGTATCTTTAATACTAAGTTTGGGGTAATTTTGGAAAAAAATCCACTCTCTCTATATGTTAGAGTATTGCTCGGTCGACCTTGCATGCGTTGTTATCTCAAGCATGTTTGTCGATGTTAGTGATCAAAACTATAAGTCTTGATTTCTAGTCTACTATAGCTAAGGTCTCGGACTACGATAGAAAGTGTAGTTGAGCTCAAGAACTCCATGGCAATCATCATACAAGACGAAGGACTACTCAAGGAACCGGTGGATCTTCATCGACTAAAGGTATGTGGAGACTTGAACTTATCTATCACTCAAAAGCCTATTTATCTCCTGTCTTGAGACAAAAGTCGTTTTGCTATATAGACTTAGATTATACACATTTGCTATTTCGAGCCGAGTCTATCTCGCCTATCTATTTCTCGAAATATATGTTGGTAAGCTCTCGCTTTAGCCAAGTTCATCTTTACCTAGTGACGAAAGTCATGACAAGTTTCAATCACTTTGAAAATTGCTTACTTTGATGAAAAATAGTTTGTTAATAACAACTATAGAATATCAACGTCCTCTAAGAATGTTTCAATGACTGAAATGAGAGTTTAGATTATATAACCATTGGAGGTTATAAGCATTGTTGTATAAGTCCTTATTACTTGAACCGAAGTTTGCGAACTTTGTTGATCAAGAGAACCGGCATGGTGGCGTGAGCCAAGTCCACGACCTCAGTCCGCGAACTGGCGGAAGTTCTCGTCCCGAGAAATTCTGTCGGAGTTTGTGAACTCCGTCCGGGAACTTAAGTCCGCGAACTTGAGTAGGTTATATCTAAAAACGATGTTTGTGAACTTATTCTTATATAAACTAAGGAATGCAAATTGCAAACCGTGGCTATATAGTTCATGAACCGATTCGAGTGAATCAAATCATTTTTGCTTCAATTGTGTCTTGTGTAGTTACATAAGATTTCCTTACAATTGAACAACTCTCTAACTAGTTCATTTGAGTCACTTGAACTAGTTATGGTGACGGAGAATATGGTTGATATGAAAGTGATCATATGGCTAACCATTTGGTTGACTATTGTTGAACCAACAAATGTACAAGTTTGGGTACAGTTACACAAGCCTAGAAACATGCATTTCATTTGTGTGTAACAAGCTAGTTTTCGATCTAACGGTTGAAAGATATTAGCTTGAATCTAATCAGGTTTTCATCTATCGGTGAATATTGAATGCTTTGTTACCAAGCTAACATTGATTGCAAACCATGATTTGAAATACTATATAAGGGAGAACTCTAGCAACTTGGAAACCTAATCCCCACACCTTTTGTGTGATACTAGTTGTGTTAAGCTAGAGTCGATTCTCCTTTAACCTTTGGTTTCTTCTTCTAAACCAGGTTAACGACTTAAAGACTTCTTTGGGATTGTGAAGCCATACCGGTATTACTTTCTCGTAGTTGTGCGATCTGATCTTGTTATTTCTATCGTACAAATATAACTGTAATAATTGGCTTGAGATTGATATCTCCGACGGGCAAGATATAAAAGTAATCACAAACACTTCGTCTCATCGTTTATGATTCCCCAATATCTTTTTTCGCTGCGTCGATTAAGATAATTGTGAGGTGATTGATAATACTAGGCTGTTCTTCGGGAATATAAGTCTGATTTATCAATTGGTTCATGTTCACCTTGATTTATCAAAAGACGGAACAAAACTCGTAGGTATATTCGTGGGAGACGGATTTATCTATTACCGAAGTCTTTTCTGTGTGATACAGATTTGTTTATTAAAGTCTTCGACTTTGGGTCGTAGCAACTCTTAGTTGTGGGTGATATCAGCTAAGGGAATCAAGTGCGTAGTATCCTGCTGGGATCAGAGACGTAGGAGCATAACTGTACCTTGGATCAGTGTGAGATTGGTTGGGGTTCAACTACAGTCCAGACCGAACTTAATTTGGAGTAGGCTAGTGTCTGTAGCGGCTTAATACAGTTTGTGTTCAATCTGGACTAGGTCCCGGGGTTTTTCTGCATTTGCGGTTTCCTCGTTAACAAAATTCTGGTGTCTGTGTTATTTGTTTTCCGCATTATATTTTGTTATATAATTGAAATATCGCAGGTTGTGCGTTGTTCAATCAATTAGAATATCCGACCTTTTGGTTGTTGATTTAAATTGATTGACACTTAGATATTGGTCTTTGGTACCATCCAAGTTATCTCTCTAGTATTTGATAAAGACTCGCAGATTTCTATTTGCTTGAGTATATATCAAATCGAGAGATTGAGATATAAACTTTTTGATATACTTTTTATCTAGATTGAGTCTGACTGTCTAGTTGATTCTCTAGAAAGTATATTGGAGTTTGTCCATACAGATTTCTAAGTGAAATATTGGGTGTGGTTGTTGTACCCCCTCTTTTTCACAATATTTTTCTTAATTTTTGTGAAAAACCAATTTAGGCAAGTAAACTAGGACAGAGGGAGTATAACTAATTACGGTAATAAGGATTATAATGGGAAAGGGTAGTTTTGTAACTTCACCCATAAGGACACCCCCTTAGCTCTTAAAAAGAGTCCAATTAATCTGGGTATACCCCAATCTCTCCAGGATTTACAACACCGTGAACAAATACAAAGGAACCAAATTAAGCATGAAATACAAATTACTAATGAGCTATGAATGGAGAAAAAGTTGTTATCATCATACAAAGGAACCAAATTAAGCATGAAATACAAATTACTAATGAGCTAGGAATGGAGAAAAAGTTGTTATCATCATATGTATTATTATTCCCTTTTGAGTTAAGAGTGAATGGATCTTTCTGAGTGATGTAGAAAGGAATAATATACAAATGAGATATTTATCTAGTCGTATATTTTGAAAGTTAATAAATAAATACAAGGGTGTTGCAGTGGAAAATATGGAGAAAGTAAAGAGACAAAGAGAGGTTTCTATTGATCAGGATAATAGAGTTGCATGGATACGATATCCTTTATATATATGTAAATGGAAGCCCTAGGTTCCTAGTTGGGCCGCACATTCGTGGGATGTAAACCCTACAACACTCCACCTTGTGCGGTCCAATAGAACTCTGTATACAGCGCTTCACATAAAATTCTTCGAATATAGTTCTTCAAATGTTGTCCTGTCCTTGGTGACTTGTGACGAAATCAATTGCCTCATTAAAACTTTGATAAGGAAAATCCCAGTGGGGAAAATCTTGGTACAACTCTTCACATGTAGTACTTCACATGTTTTCTCGTACTTTATATGTAGTTCATCACATGCAATACGATCTTCAAAGATCGACGAGTCTAAGTTAATTGTCTCGTTAAAACTTCGTCAGGATAACCCAGAGGGAGAAAACCTGAACTAAAGAAAAAGAGTACAATATTAAGTAAACTTAGAACATAGTTGGATGCATATACATTTCCTCATTAAAACCTTGACAAGGAAAACCCAGTGGGATAAAACCTTAGCTGGGAAATTATATTCCCGGTGTTTGTTGTTGTCTCATTAAAAACCTTGCCGAGTAACAAAACCCCATGGGGAAAAACAACCTCGGTGAAGGAAAATAGTTCAACATACCATTAGATGCTCCCCTGATGTCAGATAATTTTCATTAGTCTAATGCATTCAAAAGGAGTCTATCACACTTTACTTTGGTGACTTGAATGTTTATAAAACCATGTTGTTGATTCTGGAAGTTACGTTGCTTAAGAGAATATCACGTTTCATTTCTTTGATTCAAATATTTTCAGTAATATCAACGTGATCTTTGTGTCTTCAACGTTCAACATACTTGATGTTTTTAGTATTGTCTCGCTAAAAACCTTGTCGAGTAACAAAACCCTTTGGGAAAAACTATTCTCGATCGAAGGGAAAAAGAGTACAACACATCTTCAGTTTGGAAGTAAAATATGTCGACATCATATCCTTGGATCCTCTCCCTGATGTCGGCATCTCCCACTGATTACTTTCAGAGTTGTTCCAGACAGTTCCTTTAGTCATGTACTTTTCGAAACAGAATATCGGTAATGACTTAGAAAATAGTCTACCATATCTCCCCTTGATTACTTTCGTTGGAGAAGAGATTATTGTTCCTTCATAATCAACAACCTTTGGATTGCAGTTCTTTTAGCATTCCTTTTTATGTATTTGCAGGGATAAAACAAACTCATGTCAATGGTTACTTTTAAGTACATGATTACATTCGTTGTACTATTCCAAAGACGTGGCGTTGGCGCTGAGCTATATCTAGCTAACAAGTTCCCCGAGGATGTAAAATTTAATCGAGTATATTACGATACTAAGTACAACAATGCGTATATTGTACTTAAATATGGGAATTTCATACCCAACACATCTTCGTCATCTTCATTTAGACGACACGGTCACTTACTAACATTTGAACCTCGACTAATCATGGGAGTGCTATCAGGATGCATATCTTTATTAAATTGCCTGGAAACTTTAAACATATGCAAACTGGTGGAATAATATACCACAAGCTCATTATTCGGTCGAGCTTTCCCCAGATTTTTCATCTAAAATTCGGATTTCAAATAACTTTTAAGGTCTCTTATTACATCAAGAGTACCCATCATGTTTGTATCATCGACATAGATAGCTACAACTCCAAATCAGAAATTTTTTTGTGAATACGCAATTAAAATAACTTACTTGTCTATCCCCTCCAAATCAAATAACCACTTAGACGGGTATACCACATCCGCCTGATTGCTTCAATCTATAAGTGAGCGTTATATCTAACTGTAAACGCACTTTGTGGTTTAGAGTCACTTGATTTGGGAAACAAAAGGCTATCAAGTACTTTTGTAAATATCTGCTATCTCTTGATTCTTTTAGAAATTCGTAACAACCACATACGTATGCTGAATTTCATGTCCTTTTGAAATTACCAAGATAACTAGCGGAACGCTATAACGTTCATTACAAGAGAACAATTCCAGGGCTTTGTGAGAAACCTCTCGCCACAAGGCGAGTCTTTATCCTTTAAGACTTCTTTCTTCTCATTATGCTTTGTGACAAATTAATCATGTATGACCAATATGATTTACACTTGGTTGGTTAGCACTACCACGCCAAATACCTGTATATTTGTCAAAGAACCAAGTTTTACCTGGATTGTATAGGCCAAATATGCTCTTCGTTGACATTAAGCAACAAGAAGATTAGTTCGATCTTATCTTGCTCTATTTTCTTAAGCAAGTGTATATGAAATTAATCATCAATATGCTCGCATGATCTTTCCATTGACTCGTGAGCATTCTCATAATCCACTTGGGATGTCATTGTTCTCTGGAATCATTAAACTTCGGAGCGTCCTCTAGTTTGATTCATGGACATATTCAGAGACAATCTTATGAGATGATTTCTGATGATATAAGTAAGTTGTGTCTTCCTCACCTACTTCCTTTCTAGGTGAGGATTGATCGAACCAAGTGGTCTCTCCAACTTCCTTTATGGAGCCACGGCCTCAACCACACTTCCACTAAGTGTAATTGAAACACCTTAGTCTATGGTGTATATCCCTTATTGAGGATTTGTAACCTTACAGGTAAGTTTGCAGCTGGTACGTCTGATCTCATCACTTTAGCGACATCAATGTACATTCTGAAAATCGATTATTTTTTTCACTTCACATTTACATTTGTGGAGTACAAGAATCAATATGAGACACATTGGGAACACACCACGACAATTCTTGTCGTTCCCTTAGAAAATACTTTTTCTTATCTCCCCCTAATGACGGGAAAATTGTCTCATCAAAGTGATAACCCGCAAATCTAGAGGTAAGAGATCTCCTGGCAAAGGTTTTAAAATGCGGATAATTGTGGAGAGTAAATATCCAACAATATTACTTAATCATTTTCGTGACTCATCATAGTACGATGTGGACTCGTAATGGCACATATATAGTACAACCAAAAATGCGTACGAACACAAATGTCAGGCTTATAACCAGTTACCGACTGGTACGCAAAAATGGTTGACTAATTGTGGGTTCTAAAATGAATAAGTGAATATGCGTATAATACTGTATATCCTCCAATCATTTGTAGGAAGGTTGTTACGCATAACGACACCATATATAACCTATGGTGGTAGCATCTGCGAGACCATGGGGTATAGGATGCTCTACAATGATCCTATTAAACATGCAATATCCATCAAGTCCTTTTGATGTAAAATATCTAGCAATAACAAGGTTGGTGAGACTTTAAATTGTATAATATGTGCTAGAATTGTTTCAAAAATGCATAATTTCTTGTGAACAATAATTAATTCAACACTTCGAATTATCCATCAGAGCCATAAATCACTTGAATGGACTTCATTCTGTATGGATATGTAAATATAACCTTGTTTCTTTTGAAAAAATGGGTTGTTTACCATTTGCATCTTAGGATGGTCTCAATCCTTTTTACTAAAGAATGACTTTGTAAAATAAGTTACATGCTTTATTACTTTAAAAGCATAATGGGAGGGGAGGTGGTGTTTCTGGTACTTTAGAAAGAGTTGATTGTGAGAGATGTCGTGACTTTGCATTCTTTCAATCTTTGTGATTCCGATTTTCTTGTTAACTCAAATAAAAGGATGTCCATTTGAGTTCTTTCAAAACAAAACATCATATCACAACCAAAGTGTCTTTATGGTTATGTCAAAACCTGAGTGAGTCAATTCCCAACATTATATTGTCAATTATCCAAGTATTAGTGATTTACAGTTCACTAGACCAATTGACTCATTATTTTCTCTAAAATGTGATTCCTTTCACAGTCATTAATTGGAGGTAATTTGTAGATGCATTCCCATTCTCACGGTTAGTTTTAGTTCAATAACCATTTGCACAGACTTCGTAGAAACTTAACAAAGTGTGACTAGCTCTTGGTTCTTATAGAGCTCATGTAACTTTTAAATGCAACAAAGATTGAGCATTTTTTTTTCGTTCGGCTATTATCTGTAATGATCCAATCATCGCATGGTATTACATAAGGAAACAATTCAATAAGCAGTTTAATATATTTCCTTAAGAGCTTCGTGTAATAAGTGGTGTGGCCATATTACGTAATAGAAGAAAATTTATCTCATTTACTTTAGAGTGTTACAATTCATGAGGATGATATACTTTTCATCATAATGTACGAATGATCCTTTTAACTCAAGTACTTATGAGTATATCTCAGGTGCTTTAGAGTATTTCAGTCTCATGAAAATGATATACTTTTTATTTCATAAGTACAAACTATGAATTTAGTTCTTCACATAAAAAAATTCTTTATTTTAATTTTTAAAAAAATGTTTACTAAACTACAATACAACCAATAGTCCAGGATCAAATCATACAAAATTCAGTTGAATAAAGATAATTAATAAAAATTTATCAAAATGTAAGTATATTAATTGGGCAAGTTTCTTATTGCCACTGAAGTTGACAAGCGTGGGTATGACCTTCTTTTAACATATAGTGAGTTTGTTGTCATTTAAACTCTCTATATATCTTGTAGTTGGTTGCTATGATATGATACTTGTATTCCATCACTTGTACCATACTCAGTAAATGTTTATACCAAGCGTCCAACTCTCATTCCAATGAATCAGAATTACGTCTCTGTCTCATGCTCAATAAATACATTTACTTTGTATTGTTACTACTTGAGCCAATATTACAAGTGTTTTAAATTCCAATAAACATTCAAATTTTCGGGGGGAAAATTTCATGAATGTTTCAAAAACTTCCTTCAGCGCATTCCATCGTTTGAGTGTCGCCTTAAAACGTGGAAGTTATACCTTCATATTTTGAAAAATGCATCGTCATTGGTTGAAGGTTTTCATGATGGAAGTAAATACCTTGTAAACACAATTGACTTATGTATCAGAGGCTCTTTAATGGCGTTCAAGTACTTCCGAGTCCAAAAGGTCAAATTTTATTCGAGTTGGTCTAATGAGAACCCAATCAACGGATTGGTCAATGCCTGGTCCATTGGGTTGACTATATCATGGTTATAAAAGGTCCACATATATGTTCCATTATATATGAAGTGCTCAGGCCCATTGGTAATAACCTTGAAACTATTAGCATATGAGCCCAAAACATATTGTTAACCCTAAAATTGGAAATTTCATCATCCAACTTTAGTGATCAGAAAACAATTGTAAACATCTTCGATGATTATGAAATTTTTACAGTAACTTCATAATAATGTGTCGACAAGCATAATAAAATTTCAACTCAATCCAACGGCTAGATAAAAACTTATCCATGACGCCGTATGACTGTTCTAATTAGCGTTTCTGTGGACACAATTGGAAATATCACGTACTTTTGAGTATTTCCATGGTTGGATCTTTATGAAATTTTTACAGTATCTCACCAAGAAAAATATACAAAACATACCAAAAATATAGCATAAACCAACGGTTGAAATTCTCAAAACTTAGGTTTTCGACGCTGTTAAAAATTAGGGTTTTTCTGAACGTACATAGTTTTATTAAACACAGTCTTTGGAGATTGCATCATATTTTAACATAGTACGTAGTGGCTGATTGGGTTGAACATATTAAAATATCATGAAAATCTAACGGTGAAATCTCTATCTTTTATAATCAGACGTTTATGGAACCCTAATATATACTACGAAAACGAAATTTCTTTATTCAAAAGAAATACCTGGTAACGCATCCATGATGATAAACAAATAGGATCAGAACCACGCTAATCTTCAAGGAATAATCCATAACCAATCTTGAACGAAGAAAAAAAAATCGCACCAGTTGGTAGAGTCGTGCATGATAACGTGTTGCAGTGGAAAATATGGAGAAAGTAAAGAAACAAAGAGAGGTTTCTATTGATCAGGATAATAGAGTTACATGGATATGATATCCTTTATATATATGTAAAGGAAAACCCTAGATTCCTACTTGGGCCGCACATCCGTGGGCTGTAAGCCCTACAACAAATGATACTTTTTTTTTTGACAATAAATACAAGGATACTGATGGGTGAGGTACGAGGTTCAGTTTATGCAAAACTGCTAATAGGGTATCGTTTTGCTTGGGGATGTACCAATATGTATATAGGAAAAAAAAAAGCATTTGCCTTTCGGTTGGTACTCCCCATTAGCGGCCTTGAGTTTCTGTTCCTTTGTGTTGTCAATTAAACAACCTATGTTGTTGACCAGGCCTACTTCTATCTCGGGAAAAGATTTAAATTTCAAACTTAAACCTAGTGCTAGCTGAGTGCATGATGATAAGGGATGATAAGTTCACCTAGTAACAAAAAAAGAGAACAATTTTAGTGCTGCCTCGTGGTAAAGCGTCATGGACCATGGTAGTGGCATCAGGATTAAGTCAATAGTTGCTGAGCCTAAAGAACCATGAGCAACAGCTCACGTGTAGTTTTTTTAAATTTATCTACTATTTGATTTCCGATAAGGAGCTTATTTTGTTGCGTTGGAGTATACACATCGGCGAACCACGATAATTTCTGTGTTTTTATTTAGTTCCGTGCTGGCACAGGGCTGTTAAGGGTCTATTGGGGACAGTAGTCCCCGCTAGATGTGATGTTGTGATTTTAACTCTATAGCAATGGTAATTAGATAATTTTAGGAACTAATTTATGGGGGAATGACGGAAAATAGATTAAAAAAATGTGATCCCGTATTCTTCCCTTAGTTGCCGGTATCTTTTCTCAATAAAGAAAGAAGAAAATTATCTGGGTAATTCATAATTGATAAAGCTCCAATGTATTCACTAGCAAATTCGAGCATCAGATAGGCAACTATGCTAATATGAAAATAATAACCTAATTCAAAAACAAAACAAAACAAAATAAAAGGCAAATCATTCGATAGCATGTTTGTTATACTATCTGGTCATGGAATTTCTGCAAATTCACATATATAGTGTTTTATACGCAAACCATGTTAGAATTTAACAAGTATTTCAACATTTTCACAATCCAAGATATAGTTAAAGGTGGAAAAAAAATTGCGCCCTTCGGCCACCTATTCGGATTTAGATCATACTGTTAGTATATAAATTTGTCCCCCCTAACCAAAAATTCCAGCTCCGTCCCTGGTTCCGCGTAGTTCCCGGCATAATTAAGATGTTGGGTGTAGAAGTGTAAAACATGTCGGCCATGCACACGAAATCGCGTGCTTCACGTGCTATTGTCGTGTTGTGTTGTGCCAACGATTTAAACGTGTTGTACCGTGTTGTGCTTCACTAGTCAAAATCTAGGCACAACACAGCCCACGGGCACAACACACGAATAAACGTGTTGTGATGTGTTGTGCAGTGCTAGCACACATGTTATAAACAATTTGAAGCCATTTAGTGGTATACATTAAGTCGGACAACACGTTATAACAACGATATTGAAATATATTTTCCAAATATTTAAGTATTATATGTGTTGTTATAAAAATAAGCTAACATAAAATGTCAAAAACTAGCTAGAATAGTGACTCTTTTATGAAATATACACAAAATATGATGTATTATGTCTTGTTATATGGTGTACTTATGCATGCTATAACGTGCTTTCTTAACGTGTTGTGCTGGGCCACGTGCTTATCCGTGCCACGTGTTGTGTTGTGCTACTGCGCCGATTAGGCTAACCCAGCACATCCCATGAAACTAACGTGTTGGACCGTGCTGGGCTAAATCACGTGTTGGGCTGGGATGGGCTCAAATTTAGCGTGCTGGGCTCGTGCTGGCACAACCCAATTTACACGAAGCATTTTTTAGGGACCATGGTTTTTTTGGGGGACCATGGTCTTATTAGGCCAACCTCCCTGTACTTATAAGAGGTGTCCTAAAGTTAGGTAAATACACATTGACCCTTTACTTTAATTTAAATTAAAACTAACTTAATAACTATATAAATCTAATCATATACATCTAATCTAAATGAATTTATTAACCAATATCAAAATCAAAAAGAAAAACAGGAGGGGAATCGAAATTTTTTAGTTTTGAAAAAAAAATTATTCTCTTCTTCTTCTCTCTTTCCTTGACGTTCCTCGTTCGATTGAAAAACCCATCAATCTTTTTAATTCGTTCTTTGATTGGGAAAATTGAGTAGAAATTATCAAAATATGGTTTAAATGGAAGTTAAAGTGGCATGATCGGTTAGGAACAGTTTTAAAAAAAACTAGTTTTGTAACCGAACATTCTGAACCCAAGAACATGAAGAACACTTCGGTTATCACGAATTTAATTTTTCGTAACCGAACTCTGGTTCACAAAAATTTGTTTTAACCGAACTCCTCATTGAAAACCAATGTATTGTGTTCGGTTGGTCCCCAAAAAATTCTAAAACTAGTTAGTAACCGAACTCTACCCATAATACCAAAAAAAAAAAAAAAAAAAAACAATGTAACCGAACTGTTTTATTTTTCCCACTATGTTGAGTTATGATTTAACCGAACATTGCCTACTATGTTCGGTTGGTTCGCAAAAATCTCTAAAACTATCTAGTAACCGAACTCTACCTATATTACAAAAAGAAAAAAAAATCCAATGTAACCGAACTGTGCTATTTTGCCTACTATGTTGAGTTTCAATTTAACCGAACTTGTCCCACTATGTTCGGTTTGTTCGCAAAAAAATCTTAACAAACCGAACTCTTCACTAATTGCATACATGTGGAGTTCGGTTAGATATGTTGTTGGGTTAGAGTTTGCGAACCAATCGAACATTACTTTGTAAATCCTATAAACAAAGTTTGCTAACATGTCTGTTAACCAAACGACTAAAAACCTCCATTAAAGAGCGAGTTCGGTAACCTGCGTGTTTGGAAAAAGTAACCGAACTACACTTTCAGATGAGTTCGGTAACCTGTTCTTCACATAAAGTAACCGAACAAGACCAAATCTACTCTAAAAATTTACAGTTTTTTAAAAATTTGGAGCAATTCAACCAACATTATCTAAGTTTGAAGCATACCTGGGTACCCAAATGCTCTTCCTCTGATTGTGGTTGGTAAAATCCATCGTTTTTCATGTTTTCCTTCTTCATCTTCTCTAACTTTACTCTCTCAATAATTCTACTTCTTTTAAACAAAACCATCTGATTTTTTAATCTCACTAATTATCTTTAACTTAATCATTACACTAACTATTATCAACACTAACTAATCATTACCCAAAATTAATCAGGAGGATAATTTAGATATTAATATAAATATCTAGATAAGGGGTAACCTAGATTTACTTCTAATGTCCTACCAAAAATAAAATCATGATCCCATAAAAAAAACCATGGTCCCAAAAAAACGGTTCATTTACACCTCTAGTTGGGTGTTTAGCTAATCCCAAGCACAATAACAAATCGCAAGGAAAAACAGGTAAAATTTATATTCTCTTGAAGGGTAATTATGTCATTTCCGTTTTGCAAACAAAAAAGAAACCGGGGGGGTCATAATCGAGATACAAAAAGCATAAATTGAAGGATCTCGAAAACCTAACCCTAATAACTCTCCATCATCCCATTACGACATTCTTCCTTTTCATTCGCGTGTCGGCTCTAAACACTCATCTTCTTTCTCTGCTTAAATTTTTCTGAAGAAGGAAGAAAATGGGTGCTGCGATATCTAAAGTAGTGAAGTTAGTGACAACACAAACTGTAGAGGATGAGAGTGTAATGAATCCCTTAAGAAAACAGGGAACTCAGTTCATTCAAGAAGTAGTTAGCACAGAGGCTATAATGACTCCAATTTCTGAAGCTGGTACTTCCATGATTGGTGATGGTATGGCTAAGGCATTTGATAAGACTAAGAGTTTATTCTACATTAATATTGGGGTATTGATGCTTGGTTGTGGTGTAGCGGTTAATGCTGGGTTGAATTTAGTCAGCTATTTGTTCCAGCCTACTTCTCCACGTTGTACACATGATCTAACAGCAGAAGATGGAGGTAATATGGGAAATTCATTCTTCATGGGTTCTTTCTATATGGGTTCTTTCATGTTGGGTTCAGCATTTGCTATCAACTCTGGTCAGAAGGTTTACCAGTACCTCCGCTCTGTTAACACTCATGAGGTAATTTTGTGTTTCTGATTGACGTATTGATGTTTTGATCCGATTTAATGGTAACTTGATCTGTTTATTTCGTACTAGAGAGCTAGAGAACTGAGTTAGTGCCTTGAATTGATTTTTTTTTTTTTTTGGGATCTAAGGGTTTATGGGATCATTCAATCTAATGAGGGGTTTTGTTAGAATTTTGTTATTTTTGTAATTTTGAGCTTCATGATCTCAATTGCTTTGAGTTATGGGATGGGTTTTGAATTCTCTGGAACTAGGGGGGTTATCTTTTCCCGAATAGCAATTTTATTCTTGTTAGCAAATGCCAGTTACGATACAAGTTGTTGATGGTAAAATTAGAGATCAAATACTAGTACATTACACTACAATATAGGCCTGTTTTAGATTTTTGTAACTTGGGTTTTGATAGACAAAATTCTTGCACTAGAAATAGCTTGATCGTGAGAAGAGCTTAGTACGAATCCATCTTTAGTAATGAATTAGTTAGTTACTCAAGAACTATGAATTAATGAAACCTTTTGAGTTATCTTTGCTTTATCATTTGTTAGATATCTTCGATTTATTACTTGTGAGTTATAAATATAAATTGTTAAGACAATTTAGCATTATTAAAATCATTTGGCATGTTCCTGTCATCTATTTTGGCATATCAAATGAACCATGACACGGAGAACTGATTTGGTGCCTTAAATTGATTGTTTTAGGGATCTAAGGGTTTATGGGTTCATTCAATATAATGGGGGTTTATGGGTTCATTCAATCTATGTTTTAATCTAATGAGGGTTTTGGTAGAATTTTGTTATTTTTGTATTTTTTCATGATTTTAATTGCTTTATGGGATGGGTTTGGATTCACTGGAATTAGGGGGGTTATCTTTATTCTTGGTAGCAAATGCCAGTTAGGTCACAAGTTTTTGATGGTAAAATTAGAGATCAGATACTAGTACACTACACTACAATATAGTCCTGTTTTTCAATGTAAGCATATAAGCATGTATGGTGATGTTGTTACGTTTCTTGGTTTAAAATATCCTTGGATTAGATTTTTGTAGCTTGGGTTTTGACAAACAAAATGCTTGCACCAGAAATAGCTTGATCATGAGAAGAGTAATCTCTTAGTACGAATCTACTCTTAACTCACAATGTGTGCATATGATGATAATAACTTTTCTCCATTCCTCATTAGTATTTTACAGTTCCTGCTTTGGTTCATTTGGCATGTTCCTGTCATCTAATTTTGTTACCAAGCACTTGCTCATCTTTCTTTATTTTGTCCTGTTCTTCTCTTCTAGTACTTAAGCTACAATATGATCTTGAAAAACTAAACAGATCATCCCACTTAGGTTAGTTCATTTCTCTTGTTATCTTTTCTAGACCTTGAATCATCACCATTCAGAAACTACTACCTGTCACTAGAATTCCAAGCAATATCTGTACTAAAAACTTCATAGGTTCATCTTATGTCGCAGGGACTAAAACCACCACACGTCGTAGTCGGTTAGAATTAATGTTAGTGTTGCATCAAACCAGAGATACCATACCTCGAGTCGTGGTGATTCGTGGTTTCTGTCAGCAGATGGTGTTCTTTGGGGTTTAGTCGGAGTTAATGCTGTAGTTTTTACATTGTGGAAAATTGCTGATCCTTGGTTTTATGACTGAAAAATGAAATCTTGTTGTAAAGCTCAGGAAGAGCTCAATTGCCTTGTGATCCATATTAATATGTGCTGAACTCAAATATGAAATATCTTGTTTCCTTATAGCTTTCTGTTGAGCAATAGCAATATCTTATACTGATGTTGTTTTGGTTATGCAGGATGGTGACGTTTATGCTGAGATTGTTTGAATAAGGTGGAGTATCATTGACTATTAATGGAAGATGACTGTTGCCGTTTTGCATCTCCATTATTCTTTTGTGGATAAATAGTTTTTGGAATGGCTGTTAACTAAACTTGTTGAGGTGTAAGTATGGGGAAGTTCTAACTGTGATCCGGTAGTTTGCTTTAAATTTAATTTTGTGTTTACAACTTATTACGACTGAAATATCAGGATTTTGATATTTTCAAATGATACACAATCTTCTATTGTGTTAATCCTTCTTATGTGAGCTAGGTGCTTATTTATTTACTCTGTGTTTCTGCTCTTTCAATGTGCATTCTTGCTCTATTTGTATTTGCAATGGTAAAGAATCAAGATGAGACCCCAGTAGTTCTGAATCTGAGTCTAGAAGGTTGTCATGATCAGTGTGTGTAGGACAGCTCTCACATTGTAGTTCATTTTGTTGTTGTCGGTTGTCTGGAAACTAGTTGTCTGTGGCGCGGCTTTGGGTAAATTCTACTAAGAACATCGTGGTACTGACCGATATGTATTTGAGTATTTCCGATGATCAAGGAGGAATTTTGCAGACCTGAATGAGAAAGTTATGCTCAACATACAGCTTTTGAGAGATGAAGGTGTCCCGAATCTAATGCTGTCAGGTTCTTAATCACACAACCGAGGTCAGTTACGGTAACCACTGCAAAATTGAAGGAGAATTTGCAAGAGGTTAAGGGTATGTGTTTTGATACTTCCAAATTTACATTTCTTAGTGCTATTCATGCATTAACAGCGATGAATAAATCGACTTGGTAAACTAAATTGAATGCTTATAGGAAATGGGTATGGGGTTTCAAAATGTATTTAAGATGCATCCTATTTATATGATGCAGTCTGAGAAAAAGATATCGGCCCCTTGCTTTGCTTGTGATTTTGAATTATAGCTTGGAGAAGAGGATTATACCCAGGTGTATTGTTTACAAACTTTTAGTCTCCAAGGGCTGATATGGATAAATTCCGTTGTATTCACTTGTGCGTATGAATGGCGAGCCTTTCTTAGTGGAGTCTGTGATCAAGTATGATGTACAAGCTCCTGAGCTATTGAAGCTACACCGTGGTTCTCCATACAGTATTCCTTTTTTCATTTAGGTGAGATGAGTATGCTGTAGATTATCTGAATTATGTTTAGTTCCTACTTCTGTTTAATATATCTGCCACACATATGTTTCTTCTCTTTAAAATGAAATGTGTGCCTGTTCTAGTCGTTTACCTCATATAACATTGGCAAGAAGAAGATCGCATAGCTTAGGTACTGTTTCGTGCCTTCTAGCAATTCCAGTTTATATAGAATGTCTGTATGGGATGATTAAATTTTGGTTGCCAAGGATTTCAGTTTAGGGAAGCTATGTGCGATTTGTTGTTTGGTAAATTGTATGTAGATAGCAGTTCAGCTTTCTCTGCATTAGAAGAATTCTCTTATGCATGTTTCCACTGCACTATTGTACTTGGCCACTATGCTAGCTTTAATGGATAACTATAATAAACAAACTGTTGTATCTTAACTACCTGCATAAGTGAGGGCTCTGGACCTCTCAACTGCAGGGTGTACCGATTAGTCTAAACATGAAGATCCATCTGATGAATTCTTCAGTTTTATGCAAATAAATCTCATAGCTTTCTGCTGTATTTTATCTACTTGTACAAGCTTATTCAGATATTCTTCTAGTGTCTTCCGTATTATCATCCAAGTTGGTTTGAGATACTTACACCATGTTTATTTGCATCTGGATCCGAATCAACCCCTGACTCGTGTCAAACCTTTTGTTTTCAATTTTGAGTCAGATCTGACTCGGACCCGTTTGATTCAGGTAACAAAACACCCCTGATTCATGAGACAAGACCACTGACTCACATATTTTTCAGTCAGATCTGACTCAAAACAAACATGTTGAGTCAGACCCAAATCAGGTGATTTCAGTCAGATCCAGATGATTCAGATCCAAACGACTCAGAGAGTCAGGAGTAAACAAACATGGTGTTAATCTTTTTTTTATGTGTCCTGTTAAAGGGGCGGGTGGTTCCATTGGAGGGGCCGCAAACCTAATAAGACAAAAAGGGTCATTAGGTGGTAATTCAAGTGCCCCTTATCAAAAAAAATATGGAAATGACCAATTAACCCTTATTATTAATAATCGAAATTAGTGATGATAATCAAGATTAGTGTTGATAATCAAGATTAGTGTTGCTAATTAATTTTCACTTATAATAACTCTAAAATCAGATTTTTAGAGTTTTAAAAAAAAAAGTTTAGAGGAGAAGAAAAAGAAAACTTATGTGATATTTGTGAAATCCTAGATTTTGATTCACTCAACCAAAATGAGTGATTCCAGTGGAAAATTCGAGATGGGTGAATCTCTATACGATAAAGAAAACAAATACTACATACCTCTTGATGGAGATCCTGATATGGAGTATTTGTTAGATGGTAGAGATGTTTTAACCCATAGTGAAGGTCAATCTCAACCAATTGAAGAAATTACCCAACAAAGTGAAGAACCCAGCACTGAAAATCACCAGGTATACTTCTAAACTAGTTCCCAATAGCTTTTTGTTACTTAAAATTCTCTAAAGAACGTAAAAAAAAATCAAATTTTTAAGAATTTCAGAAGAACTTACGGTTGGTAATTAGCTAGTCACCAACCGTAACTGTATGTTACGTTTCGTAAAGTATCCAATACCAACCGTAACTGGTTCAATTTGGGGAAAACCCAAACGTATTACCAGTTACGGTTGATAGAAAATTTTCGAGATGAACCGTAATCCCAGTACATATCCAACCGTAACTCATCATGTGCATGGAAGTATTTACTGCACTTTTTACGGTTGCTAATGTGTAAATCGAGACCAACCGTAACTTGGCTACGGTTTGTTATCTGTGTTTTTACCAACCGTATATTTCTCCGTCTGTTTTCATTTTCATTTCACCCTATTTACGGTTTGTTACTGGAGGACCATTATCAACCGGAGTTAAGTTACGATTTCTAAATGATTGTAGTTACCAACCGTATCTCTGTTACGGTTGGTATTTCCTGTGTCATGTCCAACCGTAGCTTTATAACATGACTAAAAATATAACAAACAAAGAAAAATGTAACCAAACTTACCATTAGAAGCGCAACATTCCCGACAATTTCAGTAGCTCCAACCCTAGAGTCCTTTCTTAGGCTGTCAAGTAAATATGTAAGGGTTGCAGTGGCCCACGAATAGTTTTTGATGTTGTCCAAATTCTTCAACAGTTGTAGGTAATGAACATTGACCTTATTTCCCGAGTTATCGAGAAAGAATATGGTCCCAAGAGAATACCACAAACTGTTGTTTCATCCATCACCCGACCTTCCTTTTCCTTTGCTGATGTTCCTTCAAACTTGGTCCTCAGATTCTTCAACAATAGCTTTTTGATGATTTTTGGTTTATGTGGTTCAGCAGGGTCATAACCACCAGCCAACTGAAACTCCATCTCAGTTTCATCTTTCTCCCACCCAAGTGTTTCTTGAACAAGGATATAAAGGTAAGTCCAAGACATGTTGTTGTCGAAACCTTCAAATACAGATTGTCCTTCAACTTCAAGGTCAGTAATTTGCTTCACATCGTCCGGTGTTATTGTCATCTCTCCAAATGGAAGATGAAACGTATCGGTTTCAAGCCAATATCGTTCCCTGAAGGCAGAGACCACAACATTATCATACTCCGATTGAAGGTGAAGAATTCCAGGCCCTAGTCCTGTACTAGCCACTAGATTGCGAACCGAAGCACATTCTTGACTTAATGGACAATGTTTACCCCTTTGACGCTTGAGCAATTTAATGCATCTTGCGTGGTCCTAAGAAAACAAATATACAAAAATATAAGCATATTATGGTGAACTGAAATAAACAAACAAAATGTATCAAAATAATGAATGTTTTAAGAAAAGTAACAAAATACATACCCTTGTCTGACATACTTTTGCGGACCAGGAACCGGTATAACCAAATAAGATTGAAGACTTATCTGGGGCCTCGCACCAAGGTCTTTTATTCTTCTTCGGTGGCAACAAAAAATCTTTGCCTTTAGGAATATGCATCCCTTTCGGTGCGGGCTCCTTTCTCGGATTTCTTTCTTTCTTTTTCCTTGGAGGTGCAGCTACAACTACCTCTTTTTCCTTGGTATTTTCTACATCTTCATCATTTTCTTCATCTTCCTTTTCTTCATCATTTTCTTCATCGTCCTCCTCTTCATCATTTTCTTCATCTTCCTCCTCTTCATCATTTTCTTCCTCTTCCTCCCCTCCATCATCATCGGTTCCTTTAAATTCTTCTTCATCTTCATCATTATTAGTTTCTTCCTCCACAATTTCATTTTCGTTGCCTTCACGGTTAGTTTCGACTCCGACCTCTTCTTGATCATTATGTTCCACTCCTTCTAGCCCAACTCCAGATTCAGCCACAGGTTGTTCCCTCAACTTAATTTCAAACTTATTCTTCATCTTCTCATTCTTGTGGATACCTCTATTATTAACCCCTAAATGCTTGTCACCTCGAGGGGTGGGCGTATGATCAATCGGGGTTAAGTCATTTCCTCTCTTTTTCTTCCTACACAAGCATTACAATTGATTGATTTACTAAGGGTAAAACAAATAATATGGACAACAAAAACAAAACAAAATGGTGAGCCTGCATAGTTACGGTTTGTAACCAATGAACAGAGACCAACCGTACCACTCACACGGTTGGTGAATAGTGAATCGAGACCAACCGTATCAACGATACAGTTGGTAACTGATGTATCGAGATCAACCGTAACTAAACTACGATTGGTATGTTATCTTAGTTTTAACCGTAAGTTTTCTTTGGCCAAATACTAACGTACCGGATGTTCTGCGGTTGGTAATGGATGTTGAGTTACAAGTCGTAACTCAAATACGGTTGATAACATTGATGGAATTACAAACCGTAGAAACCAAATGAAAGTTACAGAATAATGTACGGTCCGTAACTCAACACACGAGACCAACCGTAAACTATTTACGGTTGCAAAAAAAAACGTAACTGAACAATTTCTCATAAATTCAAGAACTTACGGTTGGTATTTCAGTTATTACGAACCGTATCATCAACAAAAACCATAGTTACGGTTGAAATTGGAGTAATTATAAACCGTAACTCACATGCAACACACAAATTTCAGTTTCAATTTCGATCCAAAATCCTAATTTTTTATACAAAACTAACTTAAATCAAACAATAGACTAAACCCTAACTGGGTTTTTCGAAACATACCTCAAATAAGTCATTGTGCTTGATTTTGACGGTTGAGGAGTTTCAAATTGATGTTCTTGAGCTAATGGAGGATTTGGTTCATTAGAACGGCTACAATCTTCGTCAACCTTCTTCTTCGGCATCTCTAATATAGTTTCCAATCAACGATTATCAATTTTTTAAATCGCCGATTAATCGAAGAGGACGATGAAAATTCAGTTTTAATGGTGGAGAGGAGGAGAAGAGAAGAAGTAAAGTTGAAAAAAAAAAACTGTTTTGATTTTCGGATTCAATTGGGTTAATAATGGGGAAGGATAATTCAGTCTTTTCAACCAAAAAAATAAGGGTAAGTTAGTCCATTTGAGGTGAAAAGGGTAATCTAGTCAATTAAAAACCCTTATAGGACACCCCCTAACCAATAATGGGGATATTGCTATCACCCTTGCCGCCCCTCCAGTGGAACCACACGTCCCTTTAACATGATCGCTTTTTATATCAAGTTTGGTTTGGTCGTTAAAACTTAAACTTCCACTGTTTGTTTGAACAAAAATAAAACCTTCCAACATCTTGCCAACAACGGTTTCGTGGTGTAGTTGGTTATCACGTCAGTCTAACACACTGAAGGTCTCCAGTTCAAACCTGGGCGAAGCCATCGATTTTCTTTTTTAGCACACTGAATGAGTGGGTCTCCAATCCATAACCGGTCCTTTAGTATTAAAGAGTCAAACCGACGAAATCAAATTCATTTATTTGCACATCACCCTGTTTGATTGATTTTTCCAGAGATATCCAGAGAAAATGGCGAGCTCTAGATCAGTTGAGGAATCGGTTGCAGCTTTAAGTATCTGTGAATCGCATAAAGCGACTCGGATTTTAATGGCGGTGAACGAGTCGTCCGTCAAAGGATATCCACATCCATCCATAAGCAGTAGAGGAGCATTTGAATGGACTCTCGAGAAGATCGTTCGTAACAATGTTACTGGTTTCAAGTTTATGTTTCTGCATGTTCAGGTTACTGATGAAGATGGTTAGTGTTTTCTCTTCCTTCTTGCCCTAATTCTCTGATTTTTTGTTTTTTGTTTGTTTTTGTGAAATTGAGGGTTTTGTTTTCCTCTGATTGTTGTGTGTTGTTGTAGGAGTTGATCGATTCTTGTAGGTTTTTATTTAAGATTGAGTTGATTGCTTTTGAATCGGTTCTGTAATTTGATAATGGACAAATAATTTGGATTTTGGTTTAATTTTGCCAAAATAATAATTGAGTTGATTGCTTTTGAATCGGTTCTGTAATTTAATAATGGACAAATAATTTGGATTTTGGTTTAATTTTTCCAAAATAATAGCTCAAGGGATGAAATAATGGTGAATTTCGGTTCTGGGTGGAAGTTTATGGAACACATGATTTCTTGAATTATAAGAGAATTTGTAGCTAGGATTCTTGTTTCGATTTTATTGTTTTGCCTCTGTTACCAACTAATGTAGGAATGTGTAAGTTGTCCATCCACTAGATCAGCATTTGTGACAATTTTACTTGATTGGTCCATAAGTAAAGTACTATTTGCAAGTCCAACATAAGCTTCTTCGAATTGTTTGTCATTTCTTTTGCAAGTTTGTATTTTCTATTTATAGTTGGCTCCCTTCTTATTCTACACTAATACCTTAAGGCTAGGGATGTAGATTGCAATGGATTATGTTAATTCCTTGCTATCGAGATTTGGAATCCTTTCTTAGGACTTAGCATCGCGTCTGAGATAAAATTCCCTAAATGCTCTTTGCTCGCAGTTATTGGAACTGCAGAGTTTGCAGAATCATGGCGCTAACTAGAACATTCGGACTAAGTCAAACAAAACAGTTAGTACTTGCAGATGCTAGATAGATGCAAAGTTACTTATCGGGAGCATTGCTTAAACACCTCCCATTTTTCCTCTTTTAGGTTATTTTCAATTTGCCACAAAACAGTCTCACAAGCTTGTCATCATATTCTCACTGTCTGATTGAACTTTGATTTAAAACCCCCTCATGAACTGCATTTCCTTCTTACAAATAATTCGTGTTTTAGTTTAATTTTGCCAAAATAATAGTACAAGGAATGAAATAACGGTGAATTTCAGTTCTGGTGGAAGTTTATGCAACACATGATTTCTTGAATTTATAAGAGAATTTGTAACTAGGGTTCTTGTTTCAATTGTATTCTTTTTTCTTCTGTTACCAGCTAATGTAGGAATGTGTAAGTTGTCCATCCACTAGATCAGTGATTGTGACAATTTTACTTTATTGGTCAATACAATAGTAAGGTAATTCATGAAAGTTATGTTTGTAATGGTGTGTAGGAATTGGTTTGTTTGTTCAAGGCGCTGTAAATTTGTGTTTACATCTGAATATAACATCAAGTGGAGAAGGGTTTAATTTTATTTTCTTGGTTAAAAGAATAACTACAAGTTTAAAACTGTTGTGCTAATTGTATATTGCAATGAGTTCTCTTCCTAATTGAGTTCACATGGCAAGCCATAATCCGTTTTAGGTAGTTACCATCTCAAGTTTTTTTTATTGTAGTAAGTATCTACGTTGGGCGAAGTCTCTCATTCTACACATCGCGCTCTTATGGCTAAGCTTCTACGAATTGTTGGTCATTTCTTTTGCAACTTGCAAGTTTGTTTACTCTATTTAAAGTTAGCTCTCTTCTTATGCTTTACGGTTTGCATGAGAAGTCCTGTTTGGATGCTTTATTACTCATTTTTGTTCCAAAGATTTGGAGATAACCAATTTTCTGTATATGACTACCAACTCTGTTTCTCTTGTTGATTTTACCTGGTAAGATAGAGGGAAATGACTAATAGTCCTTTTGCGTCGTGCTTTTGCTAGGGTTCGATGATATGGACCGCATTTTTGCATCTCCCGCGGACTTTCAAGCCTTGAAGAATAGGGACAGGAAAAGAGGGCTTCATTTGCTGGAACACTTTGTTGAAAGATGTCATCAGATTGGGGTATAATCTCCTTGTTTTCACCTCTCTCATCACCACACACACACAAGACATTCAAACATGTACATTATTCTTTTACGGTGTAAGATGAAATTTGTTTGCATTCTATAGTTTTGCAAATGGCTACCATATTTATTATTATGGGATGTTTCTAGATTTCCTGTGAAGCATGGATCAAGAGTGGTGATGCTAAAGAAGTGATTTGCCATGAGGTGAGGAGAGTTAAACCAGATCTGCTGGTCGTCGGATGTCGTGGTCTTGGTCCTTTCCAGAGGTAATGAAATTTGATGTTCACATTACTAATATTTACTGTGTTTTTTTAGTATCTATCTGTATTCATGTTGACACTATTCATCTGTGTTATTCATAGCAATAGTGCATGCTCTCCTTTCCGGGTTGTTATATGTGATACATGCTTAGTTCATCTTTCGAGTTCCCCATTCTTGTTTGACTTATATGTGTGAAAACAATCCAAATAAAATTGCCAACACTTCGAGTCGACAGTTTCGAGATCACCTTTCTCAGTTCAATCATTCATTCATTTTCTAGGATTTATATATATGTTTCTTATAAGAGATTGGCAGTACTCTTACTAATACATTTAAAGTACTCGATTGAGAGATATCTCATTTCCTCGGCTGTATGTATATGTATAGTTTCAATCATTCCATCTCTTGGAATATTATGTTATCTGAGAAATAAAATTTGTTTGAGAAATGCATTTTTGTTCTTGGATGGTCATTGTATGGGAATTTCCAGGACACTTACATGTTGATTTGTTTCATAACAGGGTGTTTGTTGGAACAGTGAGCGAATTCTGTCAGAAACATGCCGAGTGCCCCATTATCACCATCAAGCGCAAGGAAGAGGATATGCCACAAGACCCTGTTGATGACTAAATGTTTCCAGATTGTTGTTAAAACATTTTAAGAGTGAAAAGTACATATGAGTAAGAGAGTGAAAACAAATGAGAAGTGAACAGAATGGTTTTCAAAAAAAAAGCGACAAAGATGACTATTGTATAATATTATATGTAGTGTAAGAAAAATTATCTGTTCTTCAGAATGCACTTGCTTTTGATTGTTCAGCAAATATTTTTTCTCCTCTGCATTAAGTTATTGTGGGTCTGTTAGAGGTTCTATTTATGGAATTCAACTCCATTGTTTAACAATCAAGACTGGGTTTGATTCGAATGTTTATATTGGAACTTCTTTGATAAACTTATATACTTAATGGGGTGATCTAGTAAATGTGAAGATATCAGTATACGAATTAGTCTCAAGCCGTTTGGCATATCAGAAAATGGTACTTTGACTAAAAGTTGACTCTATGTTTGACCGGTCCATCCGTTTGGGCCATAAATAAATAAGGTTAACTCAACAGTGAACAACAAACAGTCCACCAAGTTCTAGATTTATTTTAGGGTTTCTTCTTCATCGTCTGCCTTCGAGTCTGAGGCTGAGATTTTCGAGATGAGGCTTCTAACACACAACATGCTGTCCTGCAACATCAAAGGAGTAACGAACGGATTTCCATTAGGTTTGGAAATAGTTAAACACGAAGTCAAAGAAGTTGAATTCAATTCAGATTTCATCAGAAACATGTTTGTCAAGATTGAATGGAAAGCATTAGTTGATGCTGCGAAATCAATGGGTTATGAAGAATTACCTGAAGAAGTTGATTCATCTATGCTTGAGAGTGATGAGTTTTTGAAGAGATTTCATCATGCCCTTTTGGAACTTCATCTTGAAGAAGGTGCACTTGTTTGTCCTGAAACTGGGAGGAAGTTCCCTGTTGTTAAAGGGATTCCTAATATGCTTCTTAATGAAGATGAAGTGTAAGATTATTTCATCTCTGTTTTGAAATTATGTTTAATCTATGGATGGAATTAGGGTTTTTGAGAGTGATGTAATATGAGATTAGGGTTTTAATTGATACATTAGACTTGTTCTTCTCTATAAACATTTGGTCTGGTTTTGGTGTTTAATTTTGATTTTGTCTGCTTGAATTTTCTTATATGTTCTTCTCAATGGCGTAAGTTCAAATGTTGGGCATCCATTACTTGCAAATTGCATAAGCTAGAGAGCATCAAGGGTCTATATCTCAAGACATGGTTTGGTTTGTTGCTTAATGTTGATTTGATATTTCCTGCTTGAATTATTTATAGTTTCTTTCTTGTGTCTGTGAAATGCAAAACCCCAAACCCTGTCTCTATCTGCATCTGTGGAGATTTGACCATGGCGGCATCAACACCGAATCTGGTCCAGAATTGCTAGCTAAGCATTTCCAATTTCCAACCAGTGTGTTTTTGATTATTGTTTGGTTCAACTTAAGTTCTTGATGTCCATATTTTAGTGAGAATGATTTGAACAGTGAAAACAAGATTGTGGTTAGCTTTTATCCATGCCGTACTTGCAAATTGCAAAAGAATATAGCACTAGAATGATGTTGTCTATTGCAATAAGCTTAGTTTAGAACTGAAACTTCTCTTCCAGCACTGCGGCTAGCCATACAGATACAGGATCTAAATTCTAGTTTAATAAGGTTCTCTACCTGTGGCGAAATTTAGTGAGAATGATATCAATGGTTGCAAACGCGTCCGCTATTCTCCATTTGCACAATGGTTGACTGCAAGGTCCTAGATGATGTCGTCGAACTCAGTTATCCGCCTTCCCTTGATCCTTCTCAAGCACCATGCCTCTACCCTCCTTGATCCTCCAAAGCTTGGGGGATGCATTAGCCAAAATTACAGGGCTTTGTATCACAGGTCAACTTCACAAAGATATAATGTACTTAACAAAATACGAATAGGAGGTTCTGTTCGTACTTCAAGACTTGCTTTATACACTATGGATCTTTTTTTTTTTGTTGCATTGTTCAACATATGCACATCTTTTCATCAAAAAAGGAAAGATATCAATGGTGTACTGTAAACAAAGATGAAAAAACTAAATTAGTTGGTCTGAGGGATCGAAAGTGTGGAAAATTCTGTTTATAGAAGACTTGCAAATTGTAAAACAAAAAATAGAACTGTTGTCTAAAACAAAACTATCAGTTTGGTGAGATACCAAAAGTTACTAGTTCAGATAAAACTTCACTTGTCTGACACTGCATAAACCACAAAACAGCAAGAGGAGTAAACCTTTGCAGCGAGGTTTTGTCAATCCAATAAGTTACATATAATTTACTAAATACCTACCAATACACTGAGCCAGTTAGTAACCTAAAAGAGGAGCTGAAAACAGAAACAGTTTTTTTTACAAGAGAGTTATTTTTATGCTGTGGGTGGGGGAATGCTATTGAAGTGTTGACATGAAAGTATCATCGTCCAGTAGCGCTTCTAAGTCGATCAAGTCATCATAGCCGCCTCCCACTGGTTCTACTGCAGTGTTTTGATCCCAATCATTCATGGCCTGTAAAAGAACAACAAATTATAGCATCGTGTAAGTAGAGTGGTACCGAGCTCCCACTACCTGAGTGGTTGTTATGGTGTGCAGTCATGTTTAAGGTGTGGGATCAAGTCTTGGTACCAACAACAACAATAAAAAATTACTCTTTTGACATTACAATTACTGGAAAAAGCTAGTACCTTGGATTCCTGAATCTCTGTGACAACAGTCAGCAACCTACGATATTGATCTCTTGCTTCAGGATACCGGACCATGGATTTCACCCGGGAGAGTGCTTTATCTAGCCTTTCCTCCGTCTGTTTTCTTCCTGCCTTCAGGAAATCATCATCATCTTCTTTTGTGGTTAGGCTTGAAGAGGGAGCCTCTGGAAGTGCTTCATCCCTAAAACCACGCAAGCCTCTGCCTTTTCTTCTCCAGCGTAAAATTACTTTCTCCACAATTCCTACTGACCAGACGATCGATTTGTAATGTTTTCTGACCTGGTGCCCTCTGACATGAGCCTTTTTTCAACACCAGGAGTCAAGTTAAATAAATATATTAGTGGGAGTTTAGCCATGAAATAATAAATACTGAAAGACGATGAAGTCGTAACTGAAGGTCAGAATATAGGTTTACCTGGATCCTAACAATCCGTTGTCGGGTAACCAGAAAGTCCTTTCTCCCTTTCCAACCACGGAATTTGTTTTGAATTCGAACTGCAGCTGCAGTCACAGGTTCATCATATCGTCCCGACTTATTTGACTTCATGGTCACAAGTGACAGGGCACGCTCATCTGACATATTTACTTTATCATCATTAATTTCAATTAACTGTTTCTTTTGGAATGACTGAACCCTGAAGACTTGGTGAATACGAGCAGCAGCTTGATTTGCATTACAAAGAGCAGTTAACGAATCCTTTAGTGACACATCCGGAATACCAACAGTGTTTGGTGTTGGACTACGCTCTGAAAGTGTCTGTACAGCTGTCACATCGGAGGTCTCTCGAAGGTCATTTTCCTTTCTTTCCTTCAAAGCAAGCGTAGAAAGATGGGTGGTCAAGGAACACTCTGCCAAGTAACCAGCAATTCCTTTGTGACCATTGGCAGAAGCAAGATCTGCAGGTGTTCTCCCAGAAGGAAATTTGGGACTAGGATCTGATAATGCTCCAGGAGCCGCTCCCAAGGATACAAGAACACCAACAGTTCGCTCCCTGGGATAAATATATATATAAAGAAAAAAAGGTGAGAACATAAGAAAGCATAAGATCCGCTTTTGTTTTACAGAAAGTTTTAATTCAAATAAATCAGCTTTTAAATTATCACTGGACTTCAGAATCGGTAACAATGATGGAATGAGGAGTGGATCATTTGTAAGTTTCATACCTGCCACAAAATGCTGCCCAGTGAAGTGCCGTCCATCCATTGACATCACGGAAGTTGATACTAACACCTGAAGAAATAGTTGGTTCAATTGCCCAATCATAACCAAGCGCTGCAGCCAGATGTAGAACACCTTGACCCTCTTCATCTAACACAGTAGGACCTTTTTCGCCTTCAGTTACTTTCTGAAGCAGCCACACATGGAGCTTCTCTTTCAGCATCTTTTGAAGCCTTTGCTCCTTCTGCTTACCAGGGAAAAAGTCCTCCTCTGAAGTGCTCTTTATCATTTGGAACCACTCGTCTTCTTCTTCTTTCATTAAAGAACTGACCTTACTGTCGATTTTAAGAGATAGTAATTTACCGAATCTTACATGATGATACATATCACTCATAATGCTGGTATAATGATCAGTCATATCCAAATCTTGAACATTGCTTTCTCGGAATTCAAATTCTCTCACTTCACTACAAGCCAACCTGTTGGAACATGTTATGTAAAAAGGAACTCTCCCTGCTAAGTGGAGAGGTGCTTGACAACGAAGAACACCATCTCCTAACACCTCTGCCAGAACCTCCGTCTCCCCAAACATGCATGACCATCTACAATTTCCTAAATCTTGCTGACTCTTCAAGAAAGTTCCAGTTATTATAACCTAATTAAAACACAAGGATGGATGATTAAAACCAAGAAAAGCATACTGCCGTACTGTTTCTAGTGATGATGATGGGTTAAGATTCACATAAAGTAGAAAAGGGGACATAAGATTTAATACCTTAGATTCTGAATTCGTGTAACCCCAATTAGGCGAGAAGTCAGTAATGCTAAAGAGCTGGTCCTGAGCGACCGAGGGACTCAACAAGTAAGCATCCAAGTTCAATTGAGGAGGTATGTTGGCATTGTTAACCACATTTTCGCTTTCTGTGCTATCCCAGTAGAAACTAGATTTTGTATGTGAATCGTTTACTTCCCCAAGTTCCTTACTCATCCACCGGTTGAAGCTATCAGTTCTAGACTTCTCTAAAAGTGGCTTTTTCTTTGGCATGGAAGGATAATTAACAGTTCCATCTACTGGAAGATCATTCTCTAAAAATGATTTGAGTATCCCTCCAAGTTCTGCATCTGAAAGCCGATTTTGAAGATCACCCTCCAGAACATGCACACCTTTTTGCTCATTATGTCCAGCAAACGGCTCGGGAGCGCTGATATAATGAGTCGTCTGTTCGACTGACCATTTGGGCACATATGAATTATCCATTCCTAGAGCAATCTGATGAGAAATTTTTTACGTTGAAACAAATTCAGTTTTCTCCTGACTAATATAATGAACTTAAAAGGCCAATGAGAAACACAGCAGCAAGTCTCCAAACTTCAAAAACAAAAATTCAGGAATTATGGTTGAGTGGCTTTTTTTCTAAAATACAGGTATAGTGATATGTCTTTTAATCAAAACATGAGATACTACATGTACAGGTTTATTTTTATCGATCTTCCTACGACAAATCAAAAAGAATAGCATTGCGGACCAACGCATAATGTACTTACTTGTTCTTGAGTAAGAGGAATAAAATTCATTCCAGCATTAGCTGTTTGACTGAAATCATCTGCCAAAAAGAATCAGTTCGGTATAAGAAATCACGAAACTGAAAGACTATAACTAATAAGCCTTCTTTTTCAACTAGTAGAAGATGAACATCATTTGAAAATGATAAAATGATGCGTACGATGGTTACTTGTGGATGTAACTGGAAAGTATGAGTTGAACAACCCAGGATCTATCTGGTTCTCCAATATGTTGGACTGTGGAACCTCATAAAAAGGTTGGTATGTGGAACTTGGCTGACGAGATTCAGCTGCAACAAAATTAAAAGTTTAAGTGAATCTTCTTGAACAAAAAATTCAAGTAAAAAAATAATTTCTTAAAACTGTAACCAATGAAATGATTACAAATCCTACTATGAGAGAAATCGATAAAAATAATATTTTTATCTTATAGAGAAAACAAGAATACCAGATTCTATTTCATCATAGTCTGACGTCTGAGCACTAGCGAGGCTGGTGGAATCAGTGGGGGAACGCAAACAATTAGATGACACAGGACTGACTGTCTTAGAGCCAGGAAAGCCAAAGCTAGTTCTGTTCCCCTAAGAAATAAAAAAGACTCGAGTCAGTATATATAATTATATAACTCAAAAATGATAAATATTAAAACTAAATATAAGCAACAAAAAATCAGTCGTATTATCGAAATATTTATTTTTATTTTCATTAATTAACTATAGGAGGAAAATAGTAATTATTTTAGGCCCCTTATGCCGAAATGTCATGGATAAAATGGAATAAAGGTGACTAATCTATGTGGAGAAAGGTACTATCTGGCAACCACTAAGGGACCTCACAAGAACTGTTTTGAGGAACAAACTAGTGAAACAGAAAACTTATTTGACAGATGCTTGAAACAATTTTTTTCCAAGTGTTACCATACTGTCATTTAATCCTTCGGAAACATGACAAGGATTATAATTACGTTCCTAAAATTAGTAAATCTGGGGAGAGTACCAACCTTCACTTCGAGATAGTGGACAAGGACAATGTGCATGTAATCCCTGCATCATCAGAAACATATACGAACCAAAATGATTACTCTGACAAAAGATTATTATTACGGAAACAAAGGGAACCAATAAACATAACATTTTCCCTCGAAGTTGTACACTTATAGAACATTATATGTTTGCCACATTTGCATTTACTGAAGAAATGTGATTTCCTTAAAGAAAGTGTAGGTGACATGTGCAGCAGAAACAAGCATACAGGTTGAAAGAAAGCATTGTTAGCGTCTAATACGAATCTGCTTTATATACTCACTCTTCGAGCATCCAATAGCATCGTCTTTGAAAGTTCTCATTGTCTTCACCATGGGCATAGTAACAATGCAGAACATCAATGCTCCCAGCCTAAAATCATGTATATATGTTAGTATGGCATGCTGTTAAGCATACTATGAGAGAGTACAGCATGAATAATACACAATGGGAAGAGAGAATCGAATTTGAAAAAATAAGATCAGAAGTAAACAAAAAACAGGAGAAGCCTACTTAAATTACCTTCAGTTTCTCATGAGCTTCTTTGACCGTCTTTCCGTCTTTTTTCTTCCGCCAATTATGGCCATCCTTTCTGAAGTATCTTAATATCTTGCGGTCGAAAAGGAAAAGTGAACCACCTACAGCGGAAAACTAATGTAAGTCCAAGATAATTGGTGAACTATAATTACTATAAGCATATCACATAGTACTAATAACAGTTCGGTTAAGAAAACATACTAGGTGGTGTATCCGGAGGCGATGGAGCAATTTGATACTTCCGATAATTTTGAAGGATTTCACAAATCTCGGGAGGACGCAGCCAACGATTCTGTGCTTCAGCAAGTATCTGTTCAACATCTGCATCCAGCACAAAGTGTGTATGAGAACATAATATCACAGTTGCGCAACTTGTACCTCCACAACTCATCATCTTTTTCGGTCTTGTAATTTTGAAAGCTGTTAGTTTGACGACAGTCCAATTATGAGTCACCTAAGCTTCACGACTTAACAAATTTTTTATCGTAGTGATTTCTACTGAAACTGAATTTGTAATCGCTACTTGAGCTTGACTCGTCCTGTGCAAATTTGCAGTCTCTCTCTCTCCCTGATTGGGGCTCTTTTCATAGCTTTGGTGCCGAGTTAGACCCCATTTATAAACAATATACAAATTATGTCCTTCATAGTTATTTGCTTATAAATTTATGATCCAGACCATTTTGATTCTGAAATTTGGATTTTTCGTTCTGAGTTGATAAATAAATTTCAAAGCAAGAAATAGCTAATAAGCTGTCCTCACTTTCTATTTTCTAGACCATATTAAAGCAAACAAATTCATATGCACACAGTGGCAGCTCCAAGGAGGGGAGAAGATAATCACCTGGAAAGAAAATTATTGTGATGCAAAAGAGGAGAGTTCTTTTGAAACTTTTGATGACAGGTCAGCCTAGGAATCTCATTACATAATCAGTTGCTATATCAGTTTGATTTTAGGGAAATCAAATTTTTATAACGGATATCACAATACAGAAATACCGTTTCAAAGCATGGACGTGTCACGAATGAAGAATATGTTCGGAGTACAAATACGCTAAAATAATAAATAGCCAACCATTACCAGGAAGAAATTGCATATGATTTTAATTGGTTATATATAAAACTGGGTGCAATCCACCAGTCTTATTGGCTATTACATCCTGAAATTGAAACACAACATCTCAAACGAACAACTATACCCTAAAAGGAAATAGATAACCCAGAGAGGCTGCATGCCATGAATAATAGGGGGCAGGTCAAATCGGAGTTTATTTGTTTGCCAATAACTACTATTCTATTACCCATGGCATTCAGTTCCCTAGGGTTTTCTATTTTCTTTGTGTAGTTGTTTGAGATGTTTTTTGTATGGTCTGTTAAGAACTACTCGTTAGACTCTGTCATCGAGTGTCATGTGACCACACCTATAAAGTGTGTCTTATTTACATGATATTCGAATTTGTACCACACAATTAGCATGTGAAACCTGATCAGTGTAGAGCATGTACATCTTCCTTACTAATGATCAGCGGAAAAAATGACCCGTATCCAACCACAATGAACCTAACCCACGCTGCAAACTAAGAGTTGCACGAGTCCACGTAATTCGCACACTTCAAAGGAAACAGTTTTCTACCTAACTCGCTTACCCTAACTGCTGTCCTAGTGCCCTGTAACATTTTAGTACGAAATATCCTCAAGTAATTTTAGGTTTTCTCTAAAGCAGAATTAATGAACACCCCCGTAAGATTTTCAAGGTTTCAAAGTGAAGCATAGTTCCAATTATTCACAGTCGAACGCAAGTCCAGTAAACTCCACTTCGTATACTAAACAGGAATCTTAAATATATCCAGTAAGTAATATCAGAATCTATCCACACTTAATTTATCAGTTGAGTCTTATGTTGTGGTCTAAATTATGTTTTGTTCACACGCCTTTATAATGTATCCACATGGCACTTGATTTTGATTGGCGATAACTGAGTGAGATTGAATGGTCCATTTACACTAACCAATCACAATTGAGTGCCATGCGAACACACTTTAAGGGTATGTCCACAAATTTTCTATTAGAATTTTGCCGATACACCTTTCAAAAGTGTCCATGTGACACTAGATTTCAATTGGTTAAACTCTAGAATGTGATCCTAAGCATGTGGCATAGTAGGAATAGCATAGATCCAATTTATTAGTGAGATAAGCGGTCATAATCATTTATCACATGAACACAATAAAGAGGCGAGTCAATCCTATCCAACCTTAATACTACACTCCTATAATTTCCTTGTGAGTGAGCCATTTAGCAATTTCTCTCAGTTATATACTCCCTAATCTTCCTTGTAACTCTATAACACCCCAATGTTATTGGCTTACCATACCCACATCAGAAACCTAGCATGCGCCCGTACTATTTCCAAGGTCTTTGGTTATCCTATAGGAAGAAGACATTTATAATAGTAACAAACCGTGTCAAAGATTTCCTTGTACCCTGTCTATCCTCATCTCTAGTTAGACCTAGTGAGTAATTCAAAATTACATTTAGTAACAACAATGATCTAATCTGCTTGCTAATACCATCACCAGCAGAATAACAGTTACGAACAAGATACTGTCACTTTTCTACAATAGGATGTGGGCACTACATAGCCAAATTACTACCACCCACACAATTAGCAGGTGGACCATGATCCGCTTAGGAATAATCAATCTTATTTAATCAAACTAGCAATCACAAAAAAATAAATAATCAAAAACAACCATATCCATCCTCTATGGCTCTCTCTTCTCCACAAGATAATCAAAGCAAACATTACTGTTCGTAATTCATATGTTCGTAAACACTCTTATACTTCATATTATTTTCCCTAACTACTACTGTAGAATGAATTTCAAGGTATCAAGCAGAGAAGAGTTGGATTAAAAATTTCAGTCAAAGGCAAGTCAAAGTTAACTCCAGTGAGCAGCAGTACACTAAACAGGAATATTATAATAGATCCAGAAAAAGAAAATTGATACATACCTAATTTATCAGCTGGATTGTATCTCCTTGAACTAGTATTCTCCGCCATGGAAAAATTAGATAATCGATCTCAGAATTGAATCAAACCCTAGTTCTTGAAAAAACGAACGCCGTCTTGTCCTTGTTTCATGAAATTGAAAAGAGTAAGAGGAATTGATTCGTTAAATTGAATAATAAATGAGATGACGAAGAAGAATTAATAGGAGATGAAAGAGATAGACTGTGTTTGTTGGTGTGAAACAGAGAAGAAATACCAGTAGAAAAGAAATACGGGAGAAAGTGAGAAGAAGAACAAAAGGGGAAAGGAGGAGGGAGAAGGTGAGTATTAGATACGCCTGCCTAAGTGGAAATGGAGGAATTTACCAGGAAATGACGCAATTACGATTCTGTAACATAGTCCTCCTCCTACTCCAATAATACAGTACTAGGTAACAAATAGTAACGCCCTACCGTTGACTGAGTCGTTCACTTTCCATCTCATGGACAGACTATAGGAGGTTCTGTATTTGTCCTCTTTTAATATGCTAGAACCCGTCTGGCACGCCAGGTTAGGGCGATTCCTGTGGGGATGAACAAATCCATATCTTTGTTGAGCTAGGTGGATGACCGAACTGGTTTTTCCACTATGGTAAAGTACTGGGGATTAGATAACTAAGCGCGTGACTGAGAGACGAACACCGGAATTTGTAGGAACATCGCCGACGTTGGTAGGACAAGCGCTGGCGCTCAACGCTTTTACATATCACGCTGGCGTTTGTAGCAAAAACGCCACCCGGTAGTTTTTTAAAATTCAAAATTCACTTTTTACCTCTATAAGTTACCATCAATATCAAACAATTCACTCACACCAAAATTCACTTCTCTTGAATTTTCTCTTCTAAAATCTATTTCTCAATGGCTGAAAAGGCGATCACACTTTTTTGCGACGCAAAACTTGAAGATGTTGTTTCTAAGATATGTGGGAGTTTTAAAAAGATTGAAAATTGTAAGAGGAAGTGCAAGTTTTTGAAGTTGCTCCAAGAAAATGTTCCGCTAAAAGTAAAAGAAAAGCTCCAGTTTCGAAAGTTAACAACAAAAAAGCTTCAGATATTTATGATGAAGTTGATCAGTGAGGAAAAAGGTAAGATACTCACCAATTCTTCATTGGATAATCCAGAATAGCTACGGTGAACCATCCACAAAACTTCCGTATAATGTTTGGCTTTCTTAGTGATGAATGCAATTCTTAGTTCTAGGCTCTTACTGTTTCTTACGGCTTCGTTCTGCGATGCTACAAAATGTCCCGATACTCTTTCCCAGAAATTGTCAGTGTTCATTGGTCTCATAATACGATGTAACCAACATCGAACAAGAGCAACATCTTCTTCCATTGTAAAGACCGGGAACGCCATTCGAGTGCAGTAACGATGTACTTGAGATGGACCATCTTTTAGAATTCTGAAACTTGCTTCGTAACGAAAAGATTTACTGTGAGCTTCCTCCCAATTATAAAGGGTTGTATGGATCACTTCATCTTCAGCTACACTACTGAACTTTTCTCGATCAATTTCCATTACCAGAACAATAAATGGCTTGACCGCAAGCCTAATAGATTGAAAACGAGCACGCGATCGACGAGCATCTCGGATTCCTGGGTTTCCCGTCAGTGAGACGAACATTGAAAAACGTTCTCCCAAAAAGAACCGTCATGAAAAATAACAACACCAGTGATTACCTTATGAAAAAAATATGCTTCACATATAGTTATATCCTCTTCTTCAGTAAACTTGGGACCACGATTTCTAACCAACATTTCTGAAGAGTTTTAGAAAAAAAAACAAGAAGAAGAAGATGTGATTTTGGAGATGGGAGGAATGAAATTTATAGGTCGAGAAAGAAGATCGAGTTGTTGGGAATTTAGCCGTTGGCGTTGGTAATACAACTGCGCACGACTTTCCTTTAAGCGCTCGTTTGAATTACCATAGGAGTTGGCGTTCTTTGGTAAAACTGCGCGACTTTACTAAAACCGCCCGTTTGAATTACCAACGCCTATTTTCTTGTTATAAATACAACACTAGGGGTGGCCTCTCAACCAAACCAACAGATTTCTTTCTCAACATCCACCATGTTTTCTAAAGGAAAAGAGAAGCAAATATTATGTGTCGAAACAAAAGAGGTTTGCCCATTATGTTTCATGGATAACCAAAGTCTTATGCAATTCCCTTGGATGTATTCAAAGTTTCCGCGGGAAGGTTGTTCACGCATCAGAATGGTGATTGAATCACAATCGGAAAAGCTTGGGTATTTGCAGTGTCAAGATCCCAATTGTTCAGAGGAACCACATATGCTAGATGATGCTATGAAGATTAAAAAGGAAGAAGAAGAAGAAGAAGAAAAGATTGCAACACTCTGCAAAAACTTCAAACTTAAATCCAAATTTAAGAAGGAGGTATTACACTGCTTTCCTTGTGGATATGGAGATCACATTGTCCACATAGAATCAGTGGATGATCAAAGCCCGATTGTAAGACTTTTATGCATTTGCGGACTTCTTATGAAGAAGACACACATGGTAGGCATTTCTGAGAATGTCCTAATTATTTTTTGGTGGAGTGGGCTGATTGAAGTTGAAACACAAATCGATTCACTGTGGTATTATATATGTTATTTAATTTGTTGTTTATTTTGTGTTATTACGATTATCTAAAACCATCAATATCAGAAGTAATTTAAATTTTTTCCTCGATTAAACATTGCACCATCAATTTCATAAATAAAAACATACTGCATTGAACAACCACATCATACATGAGAATAAAAGAAATACATTAAATTAAAACAACTACTACATAGGCGTCAATTCTCGGCGGGTGGTGGAATTCCTAGAGCGATGTAGGGATCATATTTGATGAGCACCCTAAGAATGTTGAAACATGCATGGAAGTCGAAAGGACGACTACAGTGAGATGCTGGCCACATCGCTAGAGTTCTGGGCAAAACTTCATGTTCGGCTTCACCGTTGACCTTATTTTTGTGATTCTCCATTAGTTGAGCGACGAATTCCGATACATTACACGAAATTACACTAAAACGATGCGCCAATCTGTGACAATCACGCCCATGAATGTTCATCGTTTCAGCGGAGAACATTTTAAAAACTTTCACCCAGAACGTCGATTGGGATACATTCCTACCGGTATCGGAAACATCTTGACTGTGAATAACGTAGGCTCTGCAAATAGCTAAATCCTCTTGTTGAGTGTATCTAACACCACGAACTCTGGGAGGCATTTTTGTAGACGATTTGAGAGTGAAGAACGTGTAGAATGTGTGAATTTGGAGTTGAAATGAGGAGTATTTATAGAACTCAAAAATTATAGTCGTTAGATCACAAAAGTTTCCAGCCGTCCAGATTCAGTCGTTGGCGCTTCTATGAAAATCGCGGTGCTGGAACTACAAGTTCTGACGCCCTAATCAAGAACGCGCGCTGCAAAGACCGGCGCCAGCGCTGTTGTTTCAACCGCGGGCGTTTGAGGCAAGATTGCCCGTCCTATCATCAAACACTCGCTACATCCTCCAACTCAATGAAAAAACCAACAAATTTGTTGGTTTGAACATCCATTTTTCATGTTTGTTGAGTCCATAGTGGGAGGAAAATGAACAAACTAGATGGTTTGTTCATTCCATAGGAAATGCTCTTAAGGTTAAGTCCTATGGGGTGCTAATTTAGCTGCTAGATTAGTAGTTCAGGTCAGCTAGGACTACCTCCTAAATCCTATGAGAATGCTAATCTAGCATGTAGATTAGCAGTCCACGCCAGCTAAGACTACCGTCCAGCGCTATTTGGTTCAGCGCAACTAATCTCAGCCGTCAGATCAGAAAATAAATCAATCTGCGCCGAACCATTCAGTGAAAAGGTAATTTTTAGTAGCGTTGAACCATTCAGCTCTATTATCTTGTTGCTAGTTCAGTTGCGAGCAAATGTTAGGAGCGAGAACTAGTGTTAACAAATAGACAATTTGAACCACTTTTTTGGCTAGATTAGCAGCCCAATTTAGCCCATATGACTTAGCCTAACCACGTGATCTTTTATCTTTACCTGATTACTACTAGTAATATCTTTTAGGGCCAAGGGCACTAATTTGCTAAGAAGTGTACGAATCTGTGTATTAAGTGTTTCGTCTCTTACTGATTTCAGTACATTCCCTGATAATTCAGTATCCCTATTAAAAATATGCTTTTTAGGGTGTATAAAATTATAGTGTCAATTAAATAATTTCTCCTAAATCTATCACGGTGATAAGACATGATTCATGATTGAAAATTCGCAGCGTAGACTACAGTGTAATCCCAAATTTACAAAACTTGTTTCATATTAGATCATCTTCTGCAACGCCATGTAGAGTCTAAATTGTGATCTAAAATTAATATCTTTGTAACACAAATTTTGCGTCATGATCTACCCATGGACAAAATATCCACACCAGAACCAAAGTTTTGTCCACCAGCTATAAACCGAAGCCCGTGGCGAAAAGCGATCTAGTGGTTATGGGGTTACATCCCCACCGGGATAAAAACGGCCCTACTCTGCTTTGTATTGTATCATCTCGGCCCTTATGTCAATTTTGTGCCTGAACGGTAGGTACAAGGATAAAAACGGCACTGCTGGCACGTGAATGATTTTTCTTACGGTTTTGTCATTCCAAACAGTAAAAGCATCGAGTTTATCGGATTTTCTTTGTGTAAAATCTTTTCATTTTTGCTTATGAAACTTGACCTTGTCGATTCATTTTCATCATCTAACATCAGTATATCTCCAAACCAGTCCTAATCTTCTCTTATCCGAATAGGAGGCTCTTAAAGTTCAATAGTTTAAACTATTTTGTAGAAACATTGATAGCTCAGTTGGTGTCAAGCTGGTGCTTACATAAATATAACCAACCGTAAGGTATAGCAAAAAATAGATGAAATGAACTTTCGAATTTCAATTGCAAAAACTGTGTAAGTTCAAAATTCGCCACTGGAAAGCATATTCTTCTGATCATACACATTTTTGAACAGATGTGTACAGACCTTTCAGATTTTAACATTTCTTTGCTCTCTTCTCTTCCTTCTCAACCCAGACACTTAATGGGATCACTTGATCGACCTGACCTGGTAATCGGCAACTTAGCAGGGCCATGTGTTGTCTGTTTTGAAGTTCATAGTAAAAGCTACTTACAAGTGAAAGAAATGAGCCAGTACTTACTTAGCCTTGAGGTTACAGTTAGAGACTTCAGAAAAGTTTAATGATACAAGCTCATTCAACTTTGAAAATTATCTTCATGAACTCGTAGACGAAGTAACTAATACCAGCCGACGGAAGAACCTGAAAGTGCAGCACATGATAAATTATTTACAATTATTCACACACACCCTACAGATACAAACTTCAACAAATAAAATGATCATACAATAAGAATGATGCATTTTCGAGTATGATTATAGTATGCATCGCATACAGAAGACTACATAACCATTGACATGTAAGCTACATGAAGGAGAGATGAAAAAAGCAATCTAATTGCACCAGAGTGGATTCAAAGAAAATTCACACAGCACACTTATGGTTGTGATACGTAGATAGTCCAAATATCTGTCAGCGAGTACAATTAGAATTTTCTAGTAGGAGACTTATCAATGGAGGTTCATTAGCCTTACTTGTAAACCATATGACGGGAATCACTAACATCTACAACAGTGACAGTTTAAATTAAGCATGCTCACTTGCCCTGTCCCGCTGAACTAATCAAAAGTTAGTGCACATAAAAACGACATCCCACTCCTTGTCATGGAGACGACGAAACCAAAAATATCTTATCAAGCTTCTAAAGTTGGATGCAGTTTAAAGTATTCTGGTTGAAAATGTATTTGTTAATCCAATTTATTACTAATTGCACCATAATCCTGCAGCGAACATCTGGTTGAACATAAATTTCAATTTCCTCCAGAAAAAGAAACCACTAATCTCAACCTTGGTAAAATGCATTCATTTTTATTTTTTATTACAATAAATAGTTTATTTGTCTAGTTTGAAATACCTGTAATAAGCTGGGGATTAGTCCTGCATAGAGAGCTGGAACGCCTCCTCGCTCTACTATCTTAGCACACGTTGCCAGAGGACTCAACCTTGTTGCCTTAACTTGCATTTGAAGTTGCCTTCTCACAACTTCAAATGGGTAAGTCGCAGCTTCAGCACAAGCACCAGAAATTGCCCCATACAGTAAGGTTCTAAAGGGACCCAACTCCAGCTGGTCGAAAGCATTCAGTTCCTGTCCTTGTTGATTCATGTACTTAGTTCTGTTTCTTCCTTCTGGTGAATGTAAGTAAGCTGACTTCAATATGTCATACACCCCATAAAAAACAGCACCGGCAGGTGCCATGCTGAGAATAGATGGTAGTAAGCCCTTGTACAGTGAAAAGAACCCTTCAGTTTGTAGCATGTGTCGGAAAGCACCAACAACACCACCCAAGGACTCGCCACCAGGTGCTACAAGCTTTGTTCGGATCTATTTATCAATTGGAGGGAGTGGTCAGTATCAAAGCACTCGCAAATTAGCAGGATACCCTTTAGAGAGGGTATGATGTCCATGACATGTATTGATGTATAAAAATAAAAGTTAACCATATGAAACTAAAGAAGAAACCTTAACTTATGGCCTAAGAGGCACACTTTTTTTTCTCTTCTACGCATTGAAATTTATAGCTTTTCATGGAGAAGGTACCACCCTAACCAAATCTATGCAGTGAGAAATGAGCTTAAAATCAAAGTCATAAGTGGTTGCATACTGTGTCCAATGGTAAGCAGAGTATGGTAGCAGTAATGCCAGCTGAAGCACCAGCCAGAAACCTCTCAACATTCGTGGTACTTTCGTTCCCAGACATTTTGAGCAGATTCTTTCTGTATGTATCATACGCATAGAAATTTATAGCTTTAAATGGGGCTGTACGAAGTATATTAACAAAATTTCCTTTCCAGAATCCTCTCAAGCCTTGATTTGCCGCAATTGTCTTAATGAGTTCAAAGAGATTCTTCTTCTCACCACGTAGTATGTATTCAAGCTTTAGTCTCTCAAGTGGAGCCACAAAGGTTCTGATACACCAACATTCAAAAAGATGTGAATCAATGAGAACTAACCAACACGCGAAAGAAGCCACAATCAGTATTTGTCCAATCTGACAAAACAGCATGAAAAAAACTTGTTCTACACCGGAACTAAAAACTATCTAAATTCCTCGGGCAAAATACCACAAACCAATACAAAACATTTGGCATTGTGCAATGCTTCTCTTCACCAGTTCACCTGACAAACCTTGAGATAGTTCTCAAACAATCTTCTACAATGGAATTCAAAAAACCTGAGTGTGCGCATAGACAATTGCATTCTCATTGTTCCCATACATATTCAGCAAGACATTTGAGCAGTAAAATTCACCCATCAATACAAAAATAACTTCTCTAGTTGAAATCCTAAATTACTGAATAAGCACCAAAACAATCTGAAATTCCTGCTTCAAAAAAAAAAAAAATCTAAAATTCCATCCATCTAAATAAAATACACTAATTCAGATCAAAACAGAAATAAAAAATGGTGAGAATCACAAACCTAGAAACCATGGCAGCAATTGCACCTGACCATAAATGCTTAGTAGTATTCATAGCACCTTTCTGTCTTGACCTAATTCTATTCTGTTGCTTCTGTTTCTGACTCTTCTCTACTGATTCCCCCTTCACATTCATCATCTTCTCCCCATTCTCCCGCTTCAATAAACTATTGGATGATTCCTCCACATACTCACTATTCCCACTACTTGACAAACTAACACTAAGAAAACCATTAATTCCCCTCTCTTTTCTCTCAAAAAATCCATTAGAAGAATTAGAAGCCAATTTTTTCAAAACCCTATTTGAATAAGAAGAAGAACATAAACAAGGATTTGAGCAATCAATTCTAGATGAAATGAAAGAAACAAAAGAAATTGGCACAGTTGATTCTAAAAACAATCCTCCTCCTGCTCCACCACCAACACCAGCAGCAGCAGGATTCTCAAAGGAATCAATCCTAAATCTTAACATTATCTCTAAAATTGTATTGAGAAATCAAAACTGGATTCTTAAATAGAATGTTATAGTGTAAAATTAGGGTAAGTTAATAATTGAAATGAGGGATTTGATTTGGATTTTTCCATTATAGCGAGTGAATAAGTTGAGTGCCGAACTGACAAAACTGATTTCACCACCATTATCAACCAACTGAGACCCGCCATATCAATTTCCTAGTTTTGTGGCTACGGATTGCCGTTGGATTGCCATTATTCTGTTTACTAAAGGCACTCTATCTAGGCGTGAGTGAAAAAAAGGCACACTTCATGGGCAGCAGTTGGAACTTGGAAATCTGGTTCTATGGGCTATGAGTCATGACTTCCAGCAGTCCATGGTTTTCCATACCATGTATGCACCCACAAGCCATCAAATTAGTTAAACCCCACTTGCACCCTTCGCTCCGTCCTTGAATCCGGGAATTGTAAAAGAAATAAAGCACCTCCTATCCAGTAATCTAGAATATTATATTTAACATGTAAAAAGATCAGGCAACAATGCAACTCGTGTAATAGCTAACAGAGCTAAAATCAAAAGAGCTACAACATCCCTAAAATATTAGGGATACTATGAGGCATGACGTTGTTAACATGAAGTTATGCAACGTTAATGAATGAATGAATGTTTTTTTTTTGTTTCAAAAAAAAAAAAATCCAAAAAATCATGAAATCGTTGAGAATCGAGAAATATTCGACACATGAAAATAAAGTTTAGCAATTGGCTTTGATTTTATCTACAAAAGATAGTCAACAAAAATGAATGAAGAGACTGATCTTGGTTTGATTTTGATGTTTGATCTCCATTTTAGTTTGTGCTTGATCTCGATCCAACTCATTTTTCGTGAATAAGATATTGAACTAACATAAATCCTAAACGAACCACCTCTTTAAACTCCTCTAACACCTCTTATGATTACATTTTTTAGGTCGGGTCCATGCCATTTAGTTTGGACCGAGCGCTTCCTACAAGGGTCCCTTATTTCGGGAATATTTAGAGGATATGTCTGTTTTGGAATGGTTTTTCCTTCGGTTCATATTGTTGGGAAAATTGGCACCCCGAGCGCAGCGGAAAGAAGGATCACAAAGGGCAATTGGTGATTTGAACCAAACACGAGAGAAATAACAAGAAATGGACAGAAGATAAAACTAGCAGACCACCACAACACAAGATATACATGGTTCATCTTTATAGGCTACATCCACGTCCAACACCACTAGAAAAACTTCCGTTAACATCAAAGACCATTACATGATCTTTCCGCAACCCAATACAAGACCTAAAGAGTTAACAAGACATACCCGAGAACACCATCGAATAAACCATAGAAACCAATTCTCTAACCATTCCTCGAACTAGCCTCATGTCTTCTCTTCTACACCTTTATAGTTGCTAGTAATTGAGGAGAAACATGGAAACACTAGAAACTTGGTTTAGGGCAAAGCTCCAAACCCTAAACACTAGACACCAAAATCCTCTCTCTACAAGTTTTTCTCTCACAACGATATTGACCTTCACGGTAGCACTCGATCCTCCGTAAAAAAGAGACCAAAATCCTAAGAATAAGGATTTGCCACTCTTCTAGGTTGTATTCTATCAACACCTCTAATTATAATACTTTATATAGAGAAACTAACTTGGATCTCAAGTTTCTAAATTTTAGGAACAAGTTTATGCAAGGTAGAGTTTAACCAAAACTCCAACTCTTAACCACCGGCCAAATCCCATGCATATAAAAGCACCGTAGAATTATTAGTGAGAAATAACAAGATTTGGCTCTCAAAAGTTAGAGCTTGTTGTGTGTGATGAAAAAAATGAAGTGAATATTGAGAAACATTAATTTCTTTGCTGGATTGAGTAATGACTGGATTACATTAGTGGAAGATTGCAAAAAAAAATTGACTTCCTTTTATAAAGTCTTGATACGTTTTAAAGGTCGGAAGACATTATCATGTAGATTTTAAATTCTAACAGCAAGCAACTTACTTGTGAATTGCCAATAGAGCGACCATGATAAGGTATGATCTTACCATGAGACTTATATGTTTAATTCATGAGCATGAGTTCTATGTTTTAACACTTGTATATAAATAGTTTGAGATTTTATCTTTGAGCATAATAATAACACTGATAGTAGTTAAACCTTGAAAGGATAGTGGTCGAGGTTTGTGTAACTGAATTCGTACTTGCAGGATATTAATAGCTGGAGATATTAAGGAAAACTAAAAACAATACGAGGTTAACTTTTTAAACACAAGCTTTGGATCCTAAAGATGATCTCTGATTTGATTTGTAGAATCCATTAAAGTTTTCTCTTAACAGAAAAAACATTACCACTTGTTTGTTTCGAGTAAGATATTCTAGCGATTAAATACAATATAAAGAACTAAGAAGAAACAAGAAACAATTCGACAAACAAAAGATTTCACTAATTCTTTGGAAAAACTCTTAAAATAGTGTTTACCACACACGAGCTAGTCACTCAAATTTCTCTAACAGTAAGAACACTAGATGCTCTTTTCTTCTCTCACAAATGGATATTTGTAGACTCTCTCAGAAGAAGATATTTATAACTCTAACCCTACGGGTCTTTTTATAGATCATACAAACTTGTCTCCCAAGAACTTCCTAGGTTATATTTCTACCTAAATTAAATAAACGACTCAACTTGGAAACCGCATAACTTGGGAAACACCCCAAGTAATGTTTCTGACCCGTTCTTGAAGATTCCGGAACTTAACGGGACAAAACCTAACAATTGCCACCTTATGTGACATGAACAAAACCAGCAACTTTTTTCTTACTTCTTCACTTCGACGTGCGAAAACCTTCTTTTGTCTCACCCTTATTCAAGGGAAGCCCTCCCATAAGGGCCCTCAATTATCTAGGTTGATAATTAAGCCACATCCAAAGAGGACATAGTCCCTGACACCTTCCATTGAGTTATCTTGAACTTTCGTCTCCTTGTTGCATCATCACCACCGGAACATATATTTCTTAAACTTCAAGCACCACCACATACAACTCTTCCATGTAATCTATACAAGTTCCCGCCCCGTCTTGCCATCAAGATTACATCATTGCCATGATATACACTCATTACTCTATCTTTAGTAAAGTATCTCATTCCAAGTGAATATAATCTAGGTAAACTAATTAGATTCACTTCATCTCTGGCACATGTCTAACATTTGTGATTGTTCGAACTGAGCCATCAAAAAATTCAAGGCGAACTCCATGAACCATCAATCTATAGTCGTTCCCCATGTAGAGAAACCCGCTGCAATTTCATAATTGTTTATAATGAAAGATTGTTGCAAACATGCACAGCGACGCCACAATCTAATACCCATCCTCCATAAATTTTAAGATTTGCAGGCGTCAGTAGGACGTCTTCACGATCACAGTCTTCCGATAGCATTGCTAAGGCTGCAGTATCTTTAGGCAAGTTAGCCAAAACTTTCCCAAAACCTTCCTTCTTCCTAGGATAATTTATAGCACAATGCCCTGGCTGATCACACTTGCAGCAATCACCTTTGAAAACTGTTCGCTATCCTTTGTTGCTACCAACTCTCTTTCCATAAGCTACAAACGCATCTTCAGAAGTATTACTAACCCGATATCTCTTTCGCATCATCTCCTCCGCAGATTTCCAACTGCTTCCCATGAAGTGTGCCTCTTTTTCCCTTGCGCATAGATAAAGTGCCTTTAATAAACAGAATAACGACAATCCAACGGAAATCCGTTGCCACAAAACGAGGAAATCGATAAGAGTCTGACTCATGACTTCGAGATGTCCATGGTTCCTGATCTAAACCTAGAAACCACAGATAGCTTAAACTCTATTTATGATGCAACCTCTTATGTACATTGGATGAAGTGGTAATTATATACATGCCCCTTGTTTTGATGGGCTTCAAAAATATGCTTATCACACAATAAATATACCCCTCTCCATATATAAGCCTATCACGGGTCCATTAACATTCTTTTTGTTTCCATATTTATCCTTTATCTTTCAATAAGGTTTTAAAGAAAATTGTTTATTTATTTTCATTTTTTCAGTTCTAAACTTCTTTCTCCTTCTATCCCGAGAACAACCACCACCATCACCATCGATTCTCTATCTTTTTTCGCAGCAGTTATGAAATCTATGAGAGAAAGATATTTTATTGAGAGAGAAATGAAGTAACTATGATGATGGCGATGGTGTCTCTAGCGCTGACGACGGTGGAGGAGGTATGATGTTTCATTTTAGGTTCCAGTGATTTTTTAAAATTGATTTCGTGTTTGTATATGATTTGATTTAGATTGAATATGTCTTTTATTTCGATTTGATTTATTGATCTCGAGAGTATTGGATAATCTCTATCTTTAAGTTTTAGGTTTTGATTTCTGAAAATTTTAGAGTTGGAAAAGTAATGATGATGATGGTGGTGATGCTGGCGGTGGTGGAGGAGGGATGATTTGTTGTTGTATTCACACATCAAAATGCAACTTACATCAATTTCTAAATTGTCTATGGAGATAAAATGGGTCTTTCTCTTATTTAAGGTTTTGTTGGTGGTGTTTGGGTGTTGTAACGTGATTTTTATTGTTGTCGTGCTGAGGGTGGAATGATGAAATTAACGGTAGAAAATGGTGGTTTTGGTTATTGTGGTGATGGTGGTGGTGGAGAATGAGTGTGACTGGTGGTTGGGAGACGTCTACAGGGATTGTATTCTTGTTCAATTCAAAGAAATTTAAAAAAGGTGTGTAATGTTATATAGATTGCATTCTTGTTAAGGGTGTGGGTTTGATTTCTTATATAAATATGTTGATTTTTTTTTGTATGCAGTTAGATTCTTCATTTCTCCTTTTTTATGCCTTTCATGTTCACCGAATCTAGGACTCTCGTATTAAGGCAAACTTCCATCCTTGGTGGATCATTTTGATGTTTTTTCGTTGATATTTTGTTTCATGGACGATGGACTTCAGTTTTATGGGATCAACTATTGTTGTTGATCCAATAAATGGGATCAACTCCTGTTGTTGACAACACTTTTTATGGGATCAACTATTGATACCTATTGTTGACAACATTTCCTTGGATTAGTATAGTCATGCTTTTAAATCATGTTTGTTAAAAAAAATAGTTCAATTTCTTGCTGGTTTGTGTTTGTGTAGTGTTATTCGAGTAATGGTAGTGTTGGTGTTGTTGGATTTTTATAGTTGTAAAGTTATTCAAATGTTGAATTTGTGGTGCAATTGTAGCATGACTGACTCCGCGTCAGATGATGCGTGTTCGACTCACACCAAGTTCACTCATTCGTATATGTCATTTTTTTTTTGTCAAACTTTAGTTGTTGCAGGATAAAGAGGGTTTGTTGCAGGCTAAAAATGGTTGTTGCAGGGATTTTTGATTCACTGCTCTAGCACGAAAGGGATTGATGTGTTTAAGTTGATTCACTACAGTTTTTTTTTTTTGCATCTTTTTTAGGTTTCATACTAGTTGGATGTTTCTTTTCTTTTTTATGTTTTTTGGTTTGGAATTGTTTTGTTTATAATGACATACATTCTGATTTATTTTTATGAATGTTATTCTTATGTCTCTTAATGATATGTCAGTTTGCAGGTTTCAGGTTTGTTGGTTTTTATAAGAAACAAACTCGTATAAATGGTGCCAACTCCAACTGTTGCTCCAATTTTTTGTGGATCAACTTCCATTGTTGATCCCACATAAGAGGATCAATTTTGTTTGTTGACACTATAATCTGGAAACATTGTTCCTGTGTTCCACCTTTTTGGGTCAACTTCCATTGTTGATCCCACTTCCATTGTTGACACAACTGAACTAGAATATTTTCTAGTTATTTGTATCAACTTTGGTTATTGACTCCATTCACTGGGATCAACTTCGATTTTTCGACACACAAGAAAAACTGGAATATGTATTAGTAAAGTTATTTTTAAACTTTCAATTTTTGGATCAACTTCGTTTGTTGACACCGAATTTTGATGGCGGCGGCGGCGGTGGTGGCGGCGGCATCAGCGGTGACAGCATCGACTATGCTGGTGGTGGAATATTAGCGGTGGATATAGTTAGTTAGTGGTGGTGGTGGTGGTGGAGTGGTAGTGGCGGCGATGCTAGTGGTGGTGGAATGATGGTGGCTGTGAAGTAATAGATAAAGAAGTTTGTTAAGGGATAAGGTTTATAAATGAAAAATAATATTATAAATGAGGGTATTAAGGTAATCTATTTTTTAATCGATAAGGTTTTTAAATGACATGGTATATTTATTATTGTATAAGGGTATATTTGTTGGGTGTCAAAACTAGGGGTATTTAATTAATATACCCTGAACCAGGGGATTGTAGAAGAAATACCACCTACCCAGTAATATAGGGTCTTATATTAGGTATGCAAAAATATCGAGTAACAACGCAACTCATGTAATATCTAACAGAGCTAGAGCAAAAAGAGCTTCTTTTGATATTTTGGACAACATCCCTAAAAGCATTATTGATATTATAAGGGGTGACGTTGTTAACCTGAAGTTATGCAACGTTCGTGAATGAATGGGTTTTTCTGTTTTAAAAAAAATAAAAATCTTAGAAACCATGAAATCACCGGAAATCGAGAAATCGTTGACACCGGAAAATACAATTCAGCGGTTGGCTTTGATTTCATCTACAAAAGATAGTCAACAGAAATAAATGAAGAGTCTGATCTTGATTTGATGTTTGATCTCAATTTTAGTTTGTGTTTGATCTTGATCCAACTCATTTTTTGTGAATGAAATATTGAACTAACAAAAATTCTAAAGGAACCGTCCCTTTAAACTCCTCTAAAACCGCTCCTCATTACATTTTTTAGGTCGGCTCCCATGCCATTTAGTTTGAGACCCAGCGCTTCCTAAAAGGGTCCTTTACTTCCCTTTTGGGGAATATTTCGAGGATATGTCCGTTTGGGATGGTTTTTCGTTCCGTTCATATAGACGCACCATTGAATTCATTAGTGAGAATTAACTCCCAAAAGCTAGAGCTGGTTCTGTGTGCTGAAAGAAATGAAGCAAGTATTGAGAAACATAATTTCTTTGCTGCATTGAAGAATGACTGTATTACACATAACTGGAAGATTATTTTTTTTAAAGTCGAGATACGTTTTAAGGTCGGAAAACATTCCCATGTATATTTTAAGTTCCAATGGAAAGCAACTAACTTGTGAAGTGCCAGTAACGCGACCATGAAAAATTATGATCTTATCATGAGACTGATATGTTTCATTCATGAGCATGAGTTCTATGTTTTAACATTTATATATAAATTGTTTGAGATTTCATCTTTGAGCATAATATAATGCCATTGCTAGTAGTTCAATCTTGAAAGGGTGGTGGTCGAGGGTTGTGTACTTGAATTTGTACTCGTAGATTTTAGTGGCTGGAGATATCGGGGAAAACCAAAAACAATAGGAGGTTATCTTTCTAAGAACGTCACTGCTAACTCAAGGTAAAAGGATGGAAAACACAAGTTTTTGATCCTAAAACTGAATTTTGTTTTGATTCGCTCATAACAATGTGCCAGCATCCTAATCCATTCAAAGCGTTTAAATATGGTTGAAAGACAATATTAATAGAGTATGTTTTTATAATTTTATTATAAGAAAAATTATTGGAAAACAAAATTCAAAATAATTTTAACTAGTTAAATGCCTGTAAATAAGTAAAAGTATGATCGAAAGCTTTATGCTTTGGAGATAAAAAAAATTCATTGATATGATGTTTGGATACACATCCTGAAATTGCTTTTTGACTTCTGGAAACGAAAAACTTATAAGTTAGTTTTGGTGCACAATCAAATGACTTTTAAAAACAAAAAGATCAACTTTTTGTGAACCAAAATGTTTTTGCTTATGAATTCTACTCGTTATTTTTGCTTTTGGTATCCAAACACGTTATAATTTTTTTTTTCTAAAAAATATCTAAAAACGATGCTACATGTCACCATTATGGAAGCTCTAAAATAGTCTATTTTTTCATTAACATATGCGTGAAATCCTAAAAATCACTATCATGGCCGTAATTTATGCTCACCGCACACTCCTAAAGGTTCCATCGAAACAAAAGTATATTTATAACCCAATTAAGTTAAAGATGAAACACCCTTTGAGCAAATCTCACCATATTACTAAATCGTTGGATAGGTCTAAAACTATGCTAACTATTTCTGAAGGTTCAAAAATGTGCGCGTCATTAACGAGTTAAAACAGCCAGGAAAATTAGCTTAATGGTATCCCATCAACTCCAGTAAGGAGGAAGTCAAGGATTCGATCCCCACCGTCAACTCCAGTAAGAAGAAAGTCAAGGATTCGATCCCACCGTAGTAGAGATTTGTATTTAAATTAGTTGTATAGAGTAGTTTGGCGGGGTTGAGTCTAGCACTGGGACTAGTCCAACTGGCTGGATTTGGATAGGGACCTTGGTCCGGCTTTAGACAAAAGTGCCCTTCAGGTCAAGTTTGGTGGGGTTAGATTAGAAAATTTTGGTCAAGTGCGGGTTGCCTGGAATTTTAATACTCTAATCTAATGAGACGAGATCCTATTTTCTTCCACATCTTCATTGAATAAACCATGGCTACCGCAATCATCATCGAAGATATCTCATCAATGATATTTAGAGCTTGTCCCGTGTGCTGAAAAAAATGAAGTGAGTATTGAGAAACATAATTTCTTTGCTGCATTGAATAATGACTCTATTACACATAAGTGAAAGGTTACAAAAAACAAAAAAAGAAAAAAGAAAAGGACTTTCTTTTTTAAAGTCTTGAACTCTTGATACGTTTTAAGGTTGGAAAACATTCCCATGTATATTTATTTTATAAGTTCCAATGGCAAGCAACTTACTTGTGAAGTGCCAGTAGGTCGACCATGAAAACTTATGATCTTATCATGAGACTGATATGTTTCATTCATGAGCATGAGTTCTATGTTATACTATTTGTATATAAATAGTTTGAGATTTTATGTTTTAGCATAATAATATCACTGCTAGTAGTTAAACCTTGAAAGGATAGTGGTCGAGGGTTGTGTAACTGAATTCGTACTTGCAGGATATTAATAGCTGGAGATATTAAGGAAAACTAAAAACAACAGGAGGTCATTGCTAACTCAAGGTGAAGTTTTGTATCCTAAAGCTGCTCTTTGGTTTAATTCGCACATAACAATGTGCCTGCATCCTAATCAATTTAAAGTGTTCAAATATGGTTGAAAGACAATACTACTAAAGTACGTTTTCACAATTTTACTAATAAAAATTATTGGAAAACAAAATTCAAACTAATTTTAACCAGTTAAATTCCTGTAAATAAGTAAAAGCAGGACTCAAAGCTTTATGTGTTGGAGTTAAAAACAAATTCCCTACGCTGTTTGGATACGCACCCTGAAGTTATTTTTTGACTTTTTGGAAGCGAAAAAGTCAGAAGTTAGTTTTGGTGCACAATTTCAAATGACTTTTAAAAGTAATAAGATTAAGTTTTTGTGAAGCAACATAATTTTGCTTTTGAATTCTACTCATAATTTCTGCTTTTGGTATCCAAACACGCTAGAATTTTATTTCTAAAAAATATCTTAAAAACGATGCCACATACAAAACTTCCACGTTCACCATTAGAGAAACTCTAAAATAGTCTATTTTATGATTGACATATACGTGAAATCCTATAAATCACTATCATGGCCGTGATTTATGCTCACCACACACTCCCAAAGGTTCCATCAAAACGAAAGTATATTTAATGGTCAGAACAAATGAAAGTATATTTATACCCCAAAGTCAAAGATGAAAACCCCTTGGCATATTTAATGGTCATTTCGGCAAACTTGGGCGCGGAACATTTTTCTCCGAACAAATCGATCTTTTTTAGGAGCCAAGGTATATAAGCCGCTCAGAACAGCTGACTGCTACCTATGACATATTAAGAGGAGTTACCTCTCCATTTATTCAGAATCTGAGTTGAATTTTTTATTTTGAAAATGACTAATATTTTTATTTTATTTTTGCTAAATCAACAAAATATACCACTCAATGAACAAAATCATTTAAAAAAAAAAATTCTCAAGTAGAGATCGAAAACCAAATATCACACAAAACAAAGTCGAATGCATAACCGATCATGCAGTCCTAATTCATGCAAGAAACAAGGTATGATTAAGTCTTCTTGGCAGCGACCTCGAGCTAAGCATGCATCTCTTTTTTTGCCATATGTCAGTTAGTGTCTTGCCAAAACTAAGAGTCAATCTCCAATTTGTGATTTTTTTTTGAAGCCATGACCTTCTAAGATGTGTTTTGATGTCTTCTCGCGAATATACGTCAGAGAAGGTAGTTATGAACATAGTTGTGGCCCGCTCAACCGAAATGTAGCGCCTTCCTGGGCATTATAAGAGCTTCTCCAATGGTGAATGTGGATATTTCATATGTGGCATCACTTCTAAGACATCATTTGAGTATAAAATCCTAAATGTTAGGAAAAATAAAGTTTTATCTCTAACCCATGAAGTTCTATGTTATTCTTTTACTTATTTGTAGGCATACAATTGGTTAAAATCTTATCCATTTTTATTTTTCAATGATTTTTATTAACAAAAGTGTGACTAGGATGGGAAGACATCATCTAAGTGAATCTCTAAAACTAGAGATTCACTTAGAGGATGTCTAACTTTTTTTTTGCCACATCATCTTCACATCTATGGATTGGAGATGATTTTTTATAAATATGGTTTTGGATCCTACGTAGATTAGGACCTTTTCTTCACACACATTCCATTAGAGAGGCTCTAAGTAGTGTATTATGAAAACATTGGCATATAAATTTTAAGTTCCAATTAAAATCTCTAGAAGGTAACGTGGAAGAATGCAGCTATAAGAACATTCTTTGGTTAAAAGGGATTCCAAACAAGGTAAGCTTCTTATTGTGGGCGGCTTTTAATGATTCTATACCTACTCGGACTATGCTCAGACAACGAGGTGTCCAACTTGAATCTGATGTGTGTTTTTTGCAACGGCATTCGCGAGACAGCAGATCACATGTTGATCCACTGTGAATTCTCTTTTAAGGTATGGGATTTCTTTATCAAATCATTTCACATATCATGGCCTATGCCGTTATCTATTCTGCAAGTTTTCATTGCGTGGAAGTGGAATGTTTTAAAGGGAAGATGTAAAGCATTATGGGATATGACACACTTCACCATCGTTTGGAACTTAAGAGCATCCACAGTGGGCGAGTATAACCAAATTTATGGGATGAGATCCTAACACAGTGGGACGGAGTAAAGATCAAATTTGGACCAAAGATCAAATTCCAGACCAAATATGGTCGCGACCAAATCCCAAATTCTAATATAGTCGGGCGTAAATTTAAAGTACGCATGATGCTGGGCGTAAATTTAAAGTACGCTTGTTAACGGGCGGAGATTTAAATTACGCCCGATGAAATTTTAATTAAATAAAAAAAAAAAGGAATGAGGCGGACTTTTAAAGTCCGCCTGTTAAAATTTGCAAAGAATGGGGCGGACTTTTAAAGTCCGCCCCATGGAATTTTAAGGATGGGGCGGACTTTTAAAGTCCGCCTGATGGAATTTTAATGGGGCGGACTTTTAAAGTCCGCCTGACGAAATTTTAATCATGTACCGTTGCGTCACACCACGGACTAAACCCAAATTTTGGTTTTTTTTTTGATCTTTGATCTTTGGTTTTGATCGCACCACTGCAGTTGCTCTTATGGACTGAACGAAACAATAGTGTTTGGACATAGGAAAAGATCAGTGGAAGAGATAATCGTCTTGGTTAAGCAGACTCTAGTGCTTTGGAATTGTGATACAGATGTTTTTAGATTTGTTGATGCAAATTCTGTGCTCCACAGTTGAGAAGCTGTTCTGCAAATGTAATTTAGGCCTTAAGGGTATTAATCTGTAACTCTTGAAACTACAGGCTTTGCCTGTTTCTTTTTATTAATATAACCTTTCTCTTTTCGAAAAAAAAACAACAACTTTATCGTGAAGTGCAGTGGAGTGCTGCCATGAAATTCCGATTTATCATGAGATCAAGATGTTTCTTTTATGTGTGCGAAGTTTATGTTTTAGCATTTTTGCTATAAATAGTTTTATTCATGTAATATACTGGTAGAATTTTGTCTAATTGTTCCACCAATTTGATTGTTATCTTTGAGCATCATATATCGAAGTGGTTGACTTTGAAAGGGTTGCTATTGAATTTGAAGGGTGTGATTCATATGAATAGTATAGGATATAGGAGGAAACTGAAAACAACCATGTGAATAGGAGGTCAGTTTCTCTAGCAATTGACCGGCAAACTCAAGATAAAGTGACCCTTTGCACAAAAGTTAGATCATCAATCTAGTGTTTACTATGCTTCTCTCATAATGTGCCAAAATCCTCAATCATATTAAGTCTCTTGGTTGTAAATTGCATCCCTTAAGAGCATCCACAGTGGGCGAGTATAACCAAAAATTTGGGATGAGATCGTAACACAGTGGGACGGAGTAAAGATCAAATCCCAACCAAAGATCAAATTCCAGACCAAATATGGTCGCGACCAAATCCCAAATTCTAATATAGTCGGGCGTAAATTTAAAGTACGCTTGTTGCTGGGCGTAAATTTAAAGTACGCTTGTTAACGGGCGGAGATTTAAATTACGCCCGATGAAAATTCAAATTAAATAAAAAAAAAAAAGAATGAGGCGGACTTTTAAAGTCCGCCTGATGAAAGTTACCAAAAATGGGGCGGATTTTTAAAGTCTGCCTGATGAAATTTTAATGGGGCGGACTTTTAAAGTCCGCCTGATGAAAGTGACAAAAAATGGGGCGGACTTTTAAAGTCCGCCTGATGAAATTTTACGAAAAAAAAATGGAGCGGACTTTTAAAGTCCGCCTGACGAAATTTTAATCATGTACCGTTGCGTCACAACACGGACTAAACCCAAAATTTGGTCTTTTTTTTGATCTTTGATCTTTTGTTTTGATCGCACCACTGCAGTTGCTCTAAAGCATAACAAGAATTTCACTGAGTTTTCACTGAGGTCTAGGGATGGAGGAAAGGGGTGCAAATAGGGTCACTTGCACCCACTTCATTCTAAGTTTTAGGAAAAAACAATTTGGGTTTTGTAAAACATTGTTGGTGCAAAAACTAATACTCATTCTGTCCTAAAATTTCTGTCCTCTATTCTATTTTTGTCTGTCCTAAAATACTGTCCAGCTTCTGTTTATAGTCATATTTTTTAGTCAAACTGTCAAATATATATCCTTCAAACTTTTACAATTATAAAATAATTTTAAATATCACCAATCTAAATATTAAATAATATCTTCCTCAATAGAAATAAGTCTACTAAATCAAACCATAAATATTTTTATTTTTATCTTCTATTTAAACATTTCTATAAATATTATAATTACCAATGTATTTTTCTTACTACTCCTTATATTCTTTTTAATTTTAGTAATAATATATCATCTAATAGGGGTAGTTTTGTACACTCCTCTGGTCTCCTTAATATCTTGATTTAGTCAAAGCGGACTAATAATTTAGAATGACGGGAGTAGTAAAATTAAAATTTGTATCCCTAATGGGGTATATATTAGGCTATTGACATCAATGGGCATAACTTCTTCGCGGAGATTGGCACATTTCGAATAGCTTTAACAATGCGGTCGCAAAAGTGCCAAGTTTTTATACCATGCGAGTTTGGCATTATTGCAAATTGTAGCTTACTAGGCTATGACCCGTTTCGTAACGGGCCGGGCACCAGGTGTTGTTATTGTTTAATGTGACCTGATTTATTATCCGGTAATTTTCCTAAAAAAACATTAATATACTATACTCACTACCCACGTATATACTATCTATACTCCGCGCTTAATAAATATTGAACTTTTTTATTTCTCAGGTTTCATCACTCGATAGATTTTTAAGCCACTCAAAACCAAACCCAAAACCCAGAATAAGGGCATGGTGGTGTTTTTGCGTAGCCAGGGGCAACCATGATGAGAGCAGAATTAACTCAATTCTAAGAATTATTTTAAGCCTTGGTTATGTGACGCTGCAGATGTGCATCATTAGCTAACCTGGCCAAGGCTGGTGGAAATTGAGCCTTATTGGCGAGATTTAAAGAAACCTATTTTGAGGCATACTCATTTTTTTTTTTGAGGCATACTCATTCACTATAATATCTAGGGTGGGTTTATAAGGGGTGTCTAAAGGTACTGCAATTACCTATATATCCTTAAACAATTTAAATTATTAGAGTGCCCTTATCATCAAAAATCTAAAATCAAAAATCAAAATAAACTTTAAACTCAAATATCTTGGACTCAAATTCAATCAAGAAATTGATCAAGCAAAGCAAACACAAATCAAAGTGAGCGATGTTGGAGTGCGAAATCCAAATCTCAATTGCTCTTATATGTATTTTAGAATGTATGTGTAACAAACCCATCTTGTTTTTGATTGATTTTATTTTGTTTGATCGATAGAATATGATTTCAAAGATGAAATTAGGGTTTCAGAAGATCAGTTCGGCTGATCTTGGAGTATCAATTTTGAGCCGAACCTAGTGTATGATTTAGAGAAACACTATGTTCGGCTAATGTGACTTTGCTAGATTTTGTTCGAATCAGCCGAACCAAAATTGTCAGTTACAGAGTGAAGTTCGGCTGATAACTTTTCAGCCGAACCTCAGTTTTTTGAAAATATACCTAGGTTCGGCTGATAACTTTCCAGCCGAACCTCAGTTTTTTGAAAATATACCTTTCGGCAGATAACTTTTCATCCGAACCTCAGTTTTTTGAAAATATACTAGGTTCGGCTGATAACTTGTCTGCCGAACCTAGGTATATTTTCAAAAAACTGAGGTTCGGCTGAAAAGTTATCAGCCGAACTGCTCATCTAGTCAGTAGATCTGGGTTTTAAAAATTAAATTTTTTGATAGATTCAACTTATAAAAAGAAATTAAACCTCGTATAGAAGTCTACCTATGATTTGAATCACACATTTTGGTCACTTCTAATCATTAAAATCTCAAAATTGAAAACCCAAGTTTTTTTTCACTTCTTCTTCTTCCTCTCAAGAATCCCAACTCTCTCACATAAATTTGATTTATCTACTAATTCACCACTAATAATATAATTTTTAATCAATCCTTAAAATTCCTAGCTAATCAAATCTAATCATAATCATTAACACCAATTATATAAGGGTAGTTATGCCATTATCAAAAAGGATGGATAAGGGGTGATGTTATTTTTTATTTGGTGACCCTATTTTGGCATTATTTAGTATGCCTCAAAAAATTTCAGTATGCCTTAAAACAGGTTTCGATTTAAAACTTAGACAATATGTAGCAGAGGCCCACAAATGTTTGGGTTTTCCTTGGCTAAAGCTTAGCCACATTAGGGGTTATAACTAAGCCGAGGCCTGCTCTAAGAAGCAACCTGTATTAAAGTGAATCACAAAATGAAGAACCCTTATCAATAGTTATTGAAAGACTTGTCAAATCCGGTATAAAAAGAAACATTTATGAGATAAAAACAGTTGATCTTATACTGGAGTGCCTACTAATATGTTGAATGGAACATACAATTCTCTTAGAAGACTAAAGAACAATATTACAGAGTATAGGGAGGCATACAACAGATGTTACAACCCAGCAAAGGGATCTTAGCCTTCTCTTTGGACATTTTGCTCTTTTACCGACAAAGAAGCCCTTTGTACTGTCTAGTAATATCGCCAAACAAATATCATGGTACTCAAACCCAAAAGAGCAGTTTATTTTTTCCAGTCAATTAAAAAAAAAGTAAGATTGGTAACATTTAGTAGCTCTAGCCCGCCACATGAATCCATTTATTGTAGAGAACATTTGGTTTAGAGCTTTCACAAAGGTCGTTTATGTTGCAAATTGTAAGAGTTGTACAACTATATTCTCAAGCTCTACTGCTTCGCATCGATATCCTGCAGTGGCTAAAGATACTCATCAGTACCCAAAGATGACTACAAAACAATAATTCATAGAAACATCATCCTGACAGTAAGCAATTGTTCAAATACACCGTATTTCTAAATGTTAATATATATTATCGATCATCTTAATGCGTTATTGCAATTAAAGACAAAATATCAACTGTCCATCAAAGTTGTTTGGACACAAAATAAATTATTGCAATGTAATTCCACTTAATATGTTAGCTAAATGATATGAAAAGTTTCTTCAAATCGATAATAAAATACTCAAGCTATCTGGTTGGTGTTCCTTTCATCTATGGACATACAGTTTCAGTTATCAAGGAATTAGCTGAGTGCTACGACATGCTGCCCTAGTCATATGATAAAACACTTGAAGTCTTAAAGCTCTCTGAGGTCTATGCAACATGTTTCAAAGTTAAGACAAAGGAATGCTACAGGGGAAGTGATAATTGTTTAAAACCCGATTCTTCGGTAAGTTGATTTAGTGACACTTTCAAGGAAAAAACTAAATCAAGCAGATTATATCCCTGGTACCTTGCTGACATAAATATCAACATGGCTATATATTTAGAGTAGATAAATTAGGAGTAGCACAATAAAAAAATCCAATCTAAATGGTAAGTTTCATACAATTGACATTCCAGAAGAGAAACTAAATTCAGACTGCGTATTATCATACCAAGTAACTATTTTACGGTCAAAATGTATGGCTAATAATTTGTTATTGATGTTTATATTATTTTGATGTTTTCAAACAATGTAAGATTGTAAGATTTTGAAGGATTTAATTTCCATTCTACTTGAAACCAGAAAAGCCGGAGATGGAGATGCTTAACATAATACAAAATTCACAATCATATACAAATTACAGATGTGAGTTTTCAGAAACATATAATTTTTAATGATAATTTGTTGATAGAATATTTAATCTCAATTTATTTCTAAGCACAATGAAGTTCAGAATATCTTTTAATTTTTGTTCCGATGTACATGTTTGGCTCCCCGCTGCTCAACTCTCTCAAAAAAGTAAATGATTCCAAGATAGTAGAACAATGCAATTTTCCGCGGAGAGAGTTGATACCCATGCATCCATGACCAATCATATGTATAGCCATGTGATGAATTAGGGGTGGGCATACGATCCTGGCACCCACTTGTTGGATTTTCAGAGTCCATTTATAGGCCTTACATCTTCTATTTGTTAAAAAAGAAAAACTATCCAAGTGTCCATCCTAAAAGTTTACTTATACTTCTATATGTTATCCTAAAAACTTACTTATACTTCTTTTTGTTTCGTATTAGGATGTTGAACCGTCGGTTTCATATCTAAAACAATCAGAAACAGGTATATTGTACACATCAGTTTCCCTTTTTTTGGTCTCTAAAAATATAAAATAAATGGATGTTCACTGACCTCAATGTCCTGGCCAATGTTCTTGCATTTCCCTTCCAGCAGTTCGTCTCGTCGGGACTCTCCACCAAAGCTGTATCCACATTGAACAAAGCGAAGATAATTATTGAGTGGCATATGTTGATACATAGATAAGAGTACATTCTGTTTTCTTTGTTATAATAGTCATTAATTAAGGACATGTGAAACAATTACATGGTAGAAAAACTTATCTGTACATTTAAAATTAGCGTGCTTGGTTGATTTGTATATTGTGGAAGTGCATTTTATGGCTGTTAGATTTGTGTTTTTTGTTACAGATTGTAAGAGTATTTGGGTTTCATAGTTACAGTATAAGGTAAAACACTTGTCTCCTCATGGTATATCTTGATAATCCTAAGGACTGAAATGAGCAACAATAACAAAGTTCACTTACCTCGGATTGATCCCTCTCCATCTATTGTTGTGTCTTTTCCAATGCTCACATTGTGCCGTCTCTGCTGTGCTAGGCTGTAATTCTATTTTAACATTTTGATACTTTAAAATTCACATTTTTCTAACAATGCAAGAAAAGAATCATCTGATTTTATTTAGAGGATATGGTCACTTACACTTGTTCTAGTTTCCTGCTGCAGCGAATACATTGTTATGCTGGTGGTCTGATTTTCGCTGCATCCACCTTCGACTCTTTCACAGTACCCCCTAAGCACAAAACCTCTCACGAAGTGGCACCGAGAGGCTTTAAATCCATTTCCCATTTGAAGAAGAGATGCAGGCCACCGGGGAGAAATAGCCTCTAGCGAAGTGGCACTGAGAGGCTTTACATCCATATCCCATTTGAAGAAGAGACGCAGGCCACCGGGGAGAAATATTTTTTCTCTCACCAAGAATCGTGAATTGGTTTAGGGAATATATCCCGCTAACACGTACCTAAGGACCATATTTCCAGATTTTGTTCTTTGATACCATCCCATGCAGTTCATCACCCTGAGGCAAAAATGGGGATTATGTGCTCAAGTTAGTGGACTGAAGTGTGAATATGATAATAAAAAGAAACTTATCTATGTTAATAAGACAAACAGACCCCAATTTTTATGTCTGAACAAAAAGGTCTGCTAATCTCTTCTATGGTTAGATCAAAAGCTGTTTGATAGGGTAGTTACAATGGAACTACAATGAGGCATTCCAACAGAACAATACTGAAAATCAACAAATAATTCAGAGAATCAATTGAAGGTCACCAACTCAATAAAAATCTCACCCTTTTCATCAAAACCATCTACCATATCTCTTTTAGCAAGGACTTATAGTATTTCCTTCTGGTGCTTAAAACTTCCATTGAATTCTTCAACCCACCAAGCCCAATGCTGATGCAATCAAGTCAATTTTGCTTCTTTCTTTGGTACTATCTTAACTGTCAAACAACAAATTTTCACCAATTATCACTACAAAGATTAACCTAATAATACAAAGTTACAAACCCATAACTAAATTTTCAAAATAGTATACGTTTCTCTTAGTCATTTCATCGAACACGTTACAACAAAACTTAAGTAAAACTAACCTATCAATTCTATTATCAACTGTGAGGGTTATTTAAATTCAGGTCTTATTGTTGTGTCAACTTTATAAAATTTAGTTGGTGCATCAAGAAAAATCAAACTAAAATTGACAGAATTAAAGGAAGTAGTGTTGATGGAGTATGCGTCTGAAACATGTAAGATGATGACCTATGTTGGTGTTTATATAGGGGAACATTTGTAACGTTCGAGGAAGTTGATTTTTTTATTTGCCCGGTATGAGGAAGTTGAACATTTGTAACTGGTCTTTCATCGTGTTGGTTAACCTGGCATGTCCAGCTGTGGATGTGATAGGGTAATTGTGATGGCTAAACTCACAACAATTATCGCATTTGTTTCTACAAAAAAGAAAACCTTGACAGACCTTTAACACTAGTTAATGTTGTTAGAGCTTACAAGGGCTTCTCAAACCGTCCACATTTATATCACGTAAGTCAGCGCTAGCATTCATGGTTAATGTTGTTTTACTTGTAACTCGGGTGCAGATCTCATGTCCCCTTTCTCCATGTGCCCTCGTGTCCCACTAGTTAGATTTTGACATGTGGCTTCATTTTTTTCCATAATTCAAAAAAGATAATAGTATATATGCTTTTATGTTTTCAAAAAAGGGCAAATGAAACCATATGTCAAAATCTAACTAGTGGGACACGAGGGCACATGAAGGAAGGAGACATGGGATCTGCGCCCAACTCTAACAAAGTAAATTTTTACCATGTTGATTGAGAGAGAAAAAAATAAACAGAGCTCTTTTGCATGGATGAGTAGATATTTCCATCTTTATGATTGGTTTTGGCCTTCTCTATTTATTATATTAGCCTCTCATAGACTCACAATACAGTCAATAGTATAAAGCACAGTTTGGCTAAGTTTATCTGTGTAAGTGGTGGTCCAGATTTGTTTAGAGAGAAGATAAATCTATGGTCATGGTTTGTTCAACTTAAATATTAAGTATAAGTGTTTTATTAATTGGTGTTTCATTAATTTCTCATGATAAATGATTTATTAATTTTACATCATAAATGTCCCTTAATTAATATTAATTCATATTTCTATCAATAAATAATTTTGAGAAAAATTATTTCAATAAATATTAGTGGTGGCAGTGGTAGAGGAAGAAGTAGTAGGTAGTGGAAGTGGTGGCGGGTGTTACTAAGTGGTGGAGGTGGTAACATTAGTTTTGGTTGAAGAAATAGTGGCGCTGGATGGTTTTAATGGTGGTGGTATTGGTTTTTTTTATTTTTTATGAATAAAAAATAGTAATAATTTTTTTTTACATGACAGGTAATATTATATTTTGAAAAATATAGTTGGTTGTCTTTGACACGATCAATAAAGACGGGTAGAAAATATTTCTGGGATGATACCAATCATATAAGACAAAATGATCAATGATCATTGGATCAAATGGTACCACTGCTATCTTTGATAACCGTTCGTATGCATGATTTTCAGTATTAACGAAAAACGTATAGTTGAACAAATCAATTGACAACCTAAGTTTGCTAAACCTGAACTTTATAAATGACGTATGGGATTAAAAGTTATAAGTGCGCCCAACATTCTACGAGGGATGGGAAGTGGTGGTGGTGGAGAAAGAAGTGATATCTGGTGGTTTTGTGGTGCTGGCTGGTATTGATGAGCAATAATTGACTATGTTAATTATGTGCCGCTTTTTTTTTGCTTAATCATGAAATTTTATTACTAAAACTTTTTTTAACAAAATTACAATGGAGCGAGAGCAATTATCATAGCTCAATTAAGCAAGAAGAAAAAACAAAATGCTCAGCAGAGCATGACATAAAACAGAAACAAAGAAATCAAAATCTAAAGTATACATCCACTTCATTTTCCATTCTCCCAAGAATTTGAGGTTATTTATTATGTACCGCTACAAAAGGGTAACACTATAAAGTAGAAATGTGGTTGATCGTCTTAATGCTAATATAAACTCGGTTAAAATACATGAAAATTTAAAAAGAAAAAACATTTGGATGTCATGTTATATAATAAATACCAAAAATTACATATTCAGTATCAAGATTTCTCCCTCCAATAGATAAATCTACGGTTGTATTGAGATCCAGTAAGCAGAGCGCGAGTTGGTCTTGGATTTCTGAACGATAATGAAACGCTCCCTCTCGGTTTCTCCAATGAAAACCGAAACCTTTTAAAAAAATAATCAATCGAACAACACTTAGATGGAGCGCATCACCACCGGTGTAAACTTCTCTAAATTGCTACAGATCAAGTGATATTTCTATAGATTAATTCGGTGATTTCGTCCTACTATAATTTTTAACGAGGTACGCAATTAAATCTCGAACAGTGATTTTAAAGGTATTTAATAATTACGAAATTCTATTATAAGTTTTGTTTATGTAAGTATTGATTTAACTTGGGTTCTTTTATTTTTTTTTTGTTAAGTTGATGACTTTTTAATTTGAATACATGTTTGGTTAACAAAATTTGATACATATAAGGTATTTTCTTTGTAACACTGATGTTAGTCTCTCATTTTTCCCGTTAGCACTTTGTTTCGATCCCGGATTTGTAGACATTATTTGACTAATATTGGGGTATTTGTTTTATCTCAAGGCCTATTAAACCCAGTGTGTGTTCTACGCATTGAAGGCGATAGAAGTTTGTTGCGGCTCTACCTTGAAACTAATAATTTTTCTTCAGGAGGTTAGTTGAATTTATGTAAATACAAATATCAATATGACTATGTTCTTTATTGCTCCAAATTACTTGAGTAACACTAGATGTGAGAACGCCATTCGTGCACTACTTAGCACAGTTAATGTGAAATCTTTTTATCCACGAATTTCTTCAATTTTATGTTATCAATATGACTGAGGAAGAATCTTACACATGTTTTGATTTACTTTTATAAGTTTATTTTTTCAGCTCACACATGTATATTTGCTTCACTCCTTAGATCCTTAATTATCAATAATTTCGAAACCCATGTATTTATAAACGTCATGGAGTTGGATTGTCACTTTAGGTATATGTATTGATAGATGAAATATTCTTTTTGAAATTAAAAATTATGGTGCGATGGAACAATAAATGGGGTATCTACTTTTTTTCTTCATGTTGGGACAACATTATTACTCCAGCCAGATAATAAAGTGAAATAACATGCTTATAAGTAAAATAAAAAGATCAGATTACCCGTTATTTTTCTGCACAAAACTTATTTAAATATCAAAATAACTACCCACAAAAATGAAGCAAGAGGAATGCGAATAATATCGTATTAGAAACAAAACATCCCGTGCCGTAAGCCCTAGTAGTGTATATAGTACATCTTGTATGGGCTTACTTATTCATCATTATTCCAAGGTTAATTGAGGCATCATGCACCCCTTTTCCATTTAGACCGAAACTCATCTATATCTTTTGAAGAGAGCCAAATTTTGAAAGCTGACATTTTAGAGGAAGAAATTCTGGCTACAACCAAGTCACTCGGTGGTGATAGAGATCTCGGACCTGATGGGTACCCCATTGTCTTCTTCCAACAATGCTGGAGCTTCTTGGGGAATGACTTCATGGAAGCGGTGAAGGAATTCTCTCATGATAGCTTTATGGACGCTCAACACAACTCACCTTACATACCCATATTTCCTAAGAAGAAACATGTGAAATCAGTTAAGGACTATCGTCCCATACTTAAGCTTGCTGACTAGCACATACAAGGTAATCACAAAAGTCCTAGCTAACAGATTTCAACCACCCATGGCGAAGCACTTTGACCCATGCCAAACTGGTTTCATATCGTTGATGGTGTGATGATTGCAAACGAGATTATAGACACTCGACTCAAACCAGAAAGCCTAGTCTTATTTTCAAAGTTGATCTCGAAAAAGCTTTCGATATGGTGACATGGTCTTTTCTAGAAGCTTTTCTTCGCGAGATGGGTTTTCATCCAAAGTGGATATATGATTTGGCTAAGATTTTGCTACGGCTCCCCCACCTTCTCAATCCTCATCAACATCACAATTTGGGACTTCTCCATTTCTGGGGGACTCCTACAAGGGGATCCACTATCGCCCCTTTTGTTTGTGCTAGCCATGAAAGGACTATCCAAGACAATAAATAATTCTGAACACAATGGCTTATTCGAAGGATTCTCGACTCAACAGGGTGAAACAACCATCTCCCACTTACACTATGTCGATGAAGCGGTATTTTTTCTTAATCCTTCTTAGGAGGAGCTTTGCAATCTCATGAGACTACTAAAATGTATTGAAGTAGTTTCAGGGCTTCGAGTAAATCAACCCTAAGACATATCTTATCAAGGTGGGGAATATTCAGAGATTGGAGAATGTTTCAGAGATCAACCAATAGCCCACAAATCTTGTTGGATATCTTCTCCTTATATGCAACTGACGTTGATCCGAAATGCAAGAACCAAAGAATAAGAAAAGAAAACCAGAGAGATTAGAAAACTAGAACCTATGTATAGATCGAGTCGATACTCAGTCCTTCAGATGAAATTCACCCCACTCCGGTGCTACTGGGTCTTACTTGCGAAACGTCTCCCAGGATACAACGATCTTTCTTCCTCGAGTAAAAGCACTCCAAACTCAAGGAAACAACGAACCAAATTTAGTGTTTATCTCTCAATACTATGACAATAATGAATGCAAGTCAAATCATATTTCTGTGTGTGCTTTTCTTGTGTTCAAGAATGAAACATGAGTGGGGTTTATATACTTGATTGGTGTCTCTTAGGAAAGGACATAGCGTCTCTTCAAAAAGAGTCACATCCTAAGAATCCATTCATGGAGGGTCACATCTCTTGGAAACAACCTTTCAATTATAGCTAACATAATTCTATTCAAAATTTCTAACAAATCTAGGATGCCTCACTTGAAGATCTTCCTTTCTCATATCTAGGAATGCCTCTTGAGGCTAAAGCCAATTCAATATCTCCGTGGGATCCTGTTGTAGAAGCTTTTAAATGCAAATCAAGTGCATGCTTGGAACAGTTGTTCTTACCCATTAAAGAAGGGGGTTTGGGCATAAAAAATCTCAGGCTTATGAATCAAGCTTTACTCGAGAAGTGGTAATGGAGATTTGGGATAGAATCTGATTCGATCATCATTTTTAATTATGGAACTAACCAGTTATTATGGGCACCTAAAATTCAGTATATTGATTATGGATGTTATATTTGGAAGCACATAGCTACGCAATCCCGTCTGGTAATATCTCGTTCCACCTTTCACATTGGAAATAAAGAAACTATTTGTTTCTGGTTAGACACATGGTTAGGGGAGTGGAGCTTCCGATTAAGGTTTCCTTCTCTATTTCGGGTCGCAAATCTCAAGCAAGGTTCCCTCAAGGATCACATATCTCACGATCTGGTCCTTCAATTTCAAGAGAAACCTCAAGGAGGTTAAAGTGTTGCGATTTATCTCTCTACTGGATATATTGCCAACTATTCCTACATCTCTACCTAATTTCCCAGACTCGAGATCCTGGCCTTTGACAAGTTCCGACTCATGCACAGTGAAGTCAACATACAAATTTCTTATACACTCCGCATGCAATCCCAGTTGTGCTAATATCACAATTCCCATACAAAAACATATGGAACCCCCATCCCCAAATTCAGTTTTTTCTATTTGTGTTTTCCCTTGAAAAAAGATCCACACAATATTCTTTGTAGTATCGCAATTACAACTAGCTAGCAGATGCCCATTATGCGTAAACAGTTGCGAATCTACCACCCACTTGCTTCTCAGCTGCCTATTCGCGACCTACATCTGGAACTCTCTTACGTCATCATACTTTGTCTGGATCCCCCACCCCCCACCCCCACCCCAAAAAATTCATCTTGGAGTTGGCCAAAAGCTGGTCTTAACGAAACATCCAGGGTCCGTCAAAGAACATATCAGATTTATAAGCAATAACTATATTTCAGAGGATATGGAAAGAGCGTAATTGAAGAATCTTTTAGGTCCTTAATCGATCTCATCTTAGGTTATCATTGAAGTAAAGGCTAGGATTTTACCTTGGAGTTCTGCACTTTCGAAGAGAATTCAATTTTACTTTAGACTGGTGCACCTCATTGTTGAGGGTGGTTTTTAGACAAGGGATAAAATCGTAAAACCTTACGCATAGCATGACGTCACCGGTGACGCTAAACACATTTATTAGAACATTTAATGCACGTATGTAAAAAATTACCAGGGTATCTTTTTTCAAATGCTAAACTAGGATTTCGACACACAAAACCCTAAGCCGCACAATCGTTGCGCATCATGGCAACTATGCCAAAACCAAAGCCGCACAATCGCTGCGCATCATGGCAACTATGCCAAAACCAAAGCCGCACAATCGTTGCGCATCATGGAAACTATGCCAAAACCAAAGACGCATGTAGGATCAGAATCTCGCAACAATTATGTCTCAGCGAAATTATCAATGGTACAACACAATAGCGTCGCAGAACAATTTCAGAAACGACGTCAGCAAGGATCATGAGAAAGATGTGATAGTCCTGAGAAAATTAGAGAGCTTGCGAAATTAACATTTGTAAGGTTGCGAGAATGTCGCAAACCATATCTGAAAATAAAGGACAGATTAGCTATCATCCACTATGTATTTCCTTATAAATAGTCATTCGAGTTGTAAAGGAGGGGGATCTTTTTTGAGTAAGAAACAAGTAAATAGGAGAGAGAAAGTCAGAGCAGAGATCATTCTTGACTTCTTTATCTTTATTGTAAGAACATTCAAAACTTAATCAATAAAATTAAGAATATAAACCTAAAAATGAGTTGATCAACAATGAAATCGTATGAGGGGTGTAGTGTAGGATTTCATGCAACTACATAATGGCGCTAGAAACAGGGAGGAGTTGGAGATTATTCTAGAAAAAGCTAAAGATTGATATTGAGATTTGTGAAAATTTAAAGTGATTGATTAAGAATTTTTCATAATTTCTTGCAATACTGTTAGCATTGAAGAAATACATCCGAACAACCGGCTACTATTAGAAGAAGCAAAAGAATTGCTGGAAGAGAAAGAAGTGAAATGTGAGAATCTACTAGAATGAGAAATAATAGAGAAAATATAATTCAATCGCCAATTCAACAAACACTAGTTCAAGAGAGGAATACATATTATGACAGAGTGAGCGTACACACTTGGCGATCAAATTCAGCAGAAGAAATAAAAGAAGAGCAACAAAATAGAAATTACAGACAGGAAGAGAGAAATCAAGAAGTAGATGAAGGAATAATTCATGGAGATGAGGAAATTGGAGCGTTAGAAACATTGAGGTGAAGAATACATGAAGAAAGAAGAGCTGAGGCAGAAGAACGTGCGAATTTAACAAGGAAAAATCACGAATTAAGGATGGAGAATATAAGACTGCAGAATAGAAGAACGAGAAGTATCACAAAATCATATTCAAGATCGACTAGAAGAGAAATGAGGCAAAATCCACCCAAAATCAATGCTGGAAATAATATTCAAGAAGAAACATCAAATCCTAATGAAGAATATTGCGAAAATAGAGAAAGAACTGATAATCGTTACATTCTACAAAATGAAACTTTTGATGATGGGCAAATTTGAGGAAATCAAGAGAACGGGCAAAATCAGAGACAAAATAACCAAGATGGCAAAGGAAATCAAGAGGAAGAAAGAAGAATTTTACATGTGAGGGAAACTCAAAGAAATCAACAGACAATTGAAGAAGAAATTGAAAGACATAATGCTGAACAAGCACGTTTAATCTGCGAACGTGAAAGATTGAGAGCGGAAATGGAAAAACAAGAGCTTCAGGAGACAATTCGCCAGAACAATTTTGACAATCGAGAAAGAAGGCGTATACAAAACCGGAATAACGATAATCTCAATAAAGAGTATGATAGAGTAAAGAGAATGGTTGAAAGACAGCGAATTGAATTGATAAGAAATGAACAAAATTTTGGAGGGGAAAATGAACGACATCATCATTTTCGAATTCAAGATAGAGATGAGGAAGAGAATCGCAGAAGAAGACGAGATGAGGATAATGAAGAAGAGATACAAAATTTCGCAAGAGAAGATAGACGTGAACGCAGAAGAAGAGAAGCAAAATTAAAGAGACCAATGGGTCAAGATTCAGGTGTAAATAAACAAATCTTGAAAGAATTAGAAGAAATGAGAGGAATGCTAAATAACAGAGGAGAAGTAGGTAGAAGACAATTGGATGAAGCAATAGAAGAAGCTGCGAAAGCTCCATTTACAAGGGAAGTACAATTAGGAGGAATACCACCGAATGCAATTTACCCGCATTAACCAGCATTTTCGATGGAACAACTTGTGCAATTCAACACATTAAAGCTTATGTGAGGTGCATGTTACAACGGGAAAATCATGATGCGGTATTGTGCAAATATTTCGCATCCAGTTTAACAGGAGAAGCGTTAAAATGGTTTGAAGGTTTACCAAAGAATACAATAACCTCCTTCAATCATTTGCAGACCACATTCTTGGGAGCATATATAAGTAATAATTCCTCACGACCTAGTATAGAAGATGTGTTTGGATTAAAACAAAGGATTGGCGAAAGTTTGAAACACTTGACTAAAAGATGGAGAACTATGTGTAGCGAAACGGCTGGCCGTGTAGATGAGAGATATCTCATATTATCATTTATCAATGCTATGTTTGCAACAAACCTGTTGTACGTCCAAATTTTCAGAGTCAAGAATACGATTACAATGACTGAATTGCGAGAACTTCAAGAAGAATACATTGCTTTAGAGGAAAGACAAAATGAAATGGAATCATATCCAGTTGCAAACACTATCTCACAAACAACGAATGCAAGCTTATTACCCAAGCTAATAAACACGGTGGCGAATACTTCGCAAGTACAACAAGAAAAGGTGACAGGTAACAATCAGCAGAAGTTGGTAGCTATGGGGAGCCGATATCAAGAAGAGTATGAAAGAGAAAGAAATTTCTACAATCGTGGAGGAAATAACAAGATTCAAAGACTCGATCAACCCCAAGAAACTTATGGAAGTCAAAGACCAAACTTTAATAGAGGACAAGGGGGTCACAAGGTAATATGGGAAGAAATCAAGATGCCACCTCTAAATGCAAGTGTGGAGAAGATATGGGAAGCTATAATTTTGATGGAGAATATACCAACACCATGGAACATGGGAACGGAACCACCCCCAAACCACAGAAGTCATGAATTTTGTTCTTATCACCGTTTTCATGGACATACCACAAACGATTGCAGAAATGTAAAGAGAATTATTTTGATAATGATAGATCAAGGAAAACTAAACGACTTTCTGGTAGGGCATCCGCAATCTCAACCATTACCACCACCGCCAGAACATCACAAAGTGAATACGAGGAAAAAGAAAGAAACATTTTTCATAGAAGTTGGTGAAAAATCAAAAAATCTATTCTGTCACTCTATCGTACATTCATATAAGACAATTGAAGATTTTCATGATAATGTTTTGAGTAGAGTGTTCGCAAGAGATAATAATGGAAGAGAAATTATGAATATTGTGAAATTCTCGCGACCAGAGGAATGGCAGAAACAGATCATTTCTTTTACCGCAGAAGAAATTCCCGAAGGAGAAGAGGTGCATGACAATCCATTGGTAATAAAATTAGAAATTAATTGGTCGACCTTGGATACAATCCGCAGAAGAAATTATCGAAAGAGAACTATGCAAATTCCATTGAAGGGAATATCTTCTGAAATCTCATTTTGTGTCGTTGATGTAGAATCACTCTACAATGCATTAATTGGTCGACCTTGGCTACATGGGATTCTAGGTGTAGCTTCAACTTTCCACCAATGCATCAAATTCCCTCACCCCAATGGTGTAGGAATCATAAAGGGAGATTGGTTTGAAGGAAAGAGATGTTACGAAACTGAGATAGAATCTTGCGAAGGAAGGGCAAACAAGAAGGAAAACTGGCGACACAAAATCAAAGACGTACAAAGAAGTGAGAGGTTGATGGTGGATACAATTGAAAAGAAAGGAGAATAGATGTTGCGAAATTAATGCTAGCTCAGAATAAAAAGGATGAACATACCAGTACCAAGGAAGTAGTAACAGAAAATAATAAAGAAGCAAAGGATGGCAAAGGTAATAAAAACAAGAAATGTATGAATGATTAAGTTGTTGCGATAATCTCGCAATAAGTAAAATTCTCAAAAATACATTTGATTGAACAACAAAATTGAGATTGCGAAATTCAGATACAATATAATGATTTGCGAGACTCTCGCAGAGATAATGAATTTTACAGAAAATAATCAGAGAAGAATGACAAAAGAGAAAGAGGCGAACCTTTATGGCGTACACCCTAGTTCGCGAATTCAATTTCGCAATAGGCAAATGTAAGACCTAAAGTACGTCATATAAGGGGGTACCTACTGCATGATTCAGGGAAAGGCTACACCGCCACCGGAACCTTAGTCATGGAGATTTGGGGTCAATGAAGCCCATCCGGGAGAGGCACCTTGGATTCTCAACTTAAGCATATGACTTAGGTTGGGCGACTAAGGTAATAAGGACTCTCCCAAGGAGTGCAGATCTGATCAAGGCGCCGAGGTACATGGTTGAGTCAAGGATGCCAGGGACGTTTGAAGCGTACCTTGCCATTCTTGACAAGTCTTGGATTATACTGCACTCGGCTTGAAGAAAACCCCACTTCGGGTGCAGTCTCGTAACCATAAACCCTATAGGTAAAGGGGATAAGAGGCTGCGAAAACAACTGGTTGTTATTAAGACTGGATGGGAGGAGCTAACCTTGTACGGTAGAAGTACGCATCCTTGAAGGGGAAACTAGGGGGGAGATAAGGGAGGCACCCTCCATTAGGAGATGATAAGTGTCTTAAGACGCAAATGTCATAAGGCTTTTTATTCGCAAGGATATTAAGGCTTGTCATATTTGTGCAACAATCCCGAAGAGGCAATAATACAAAAGAAAAAGATAAGACGAGATCAATGGGTTTTCGCATGAAAGTGCGAAGACGTCCTGCGATTTCGTCGCAAGACGACAATGTCATGGGGCTTTATTTTCGCAAGAATATTTAGGCCTGTCATATTGTCGCAACATTCCTGAAGAGGCCATAATACAAAAGAAAAATTTAAGGCAAGATCAATGGGTTTTTGCATGAAAATGCAAGGACATCCTGCGATTTTGTCTCAATGACAAGAGGCGGCATAATAAGACCTTTAATTAGGAAGGAAAAATAAGACCACACAGGTTTGAGATTTTAAAAAGAAACAAAATTCACTTCGCAAAAAGTTGCGAAATTATACAATAAGAATTTTTTTATGAAATCTCTCATTTGGATTCAAATAACAGAGGCAAGTATGGGAATGTATGAAATTAGAAAATGTTATTTATCTCCATATGAGAGATTTACTAAAACAAATTCAAGAATTAATGATTATATTGATTAACTGTATTGCAAAGAAGAATTGTTTTCATTTACGCAGGTCAAAATGAAAGAAACACAAATATACAGAAAGAAGAAATAAATGTACAAGTATTATAAAGAATCAAAGAAAGAAGTAAAGACTATTTCTTGGTTAATCCTTCATTATCTTCATCAGACTTGTTTCCTTATTCATCTGCGTCAGAATCTTCATCACCATCAGAACTTCCATCACTATCAGATTCTTCATCGTCAGCTTCGCTATCAGAGATAATCAAACTGGGAGTATTCTGTGGGATTTCTTCTAAAAGACAAGGATAATCAGAATGTGGGATATTATGATCATCACAAACCATTTGGATGGTTTGATTGCGAAAATGCATAGCGTCATTCTTATAATTCGCAACGGTGATCTTGATTTGATTCTTCAATCTAGAATACTTGTCGTTGCGAGAAGAAAGATTCTTTGCGAGTTACTCCTTTTCAGCTTCAAGTTCTTCAATCTTTTCACGATATTTATTTTCAGAATCTGCGAATAAAAGACAACTAATTATTAACTTGATGAAAATTCATAAGAATCAAAAGATTAGTAAAGAAGAGCAATTAACAACCTTCTCTGTCAGAAATCATGTCTCTAATCAAGGTTGTATGTTCAACTTGGAGACTAACATTTACGCCTAAATATTTTCTAGCATCATCTAAAATTTTCGCAGCCCAGACAAATTCATCCTCACTACTTATGAGAAGACGATAACGAATTTGATTTTCCCTTTCGCAGAGTTCAATATTCTTGCGGATAGCTTCATCTCGCTCAAGTTGAACTTCAAGGAGAGCCTCTTGGAATTTCGCCAAAGCCTTGGCACCTTGATCAGAGATACGATCCTTATCATATATGAGACCGCTAATTTTGGTTCTTAACTCATTGGTTTTCTCTTTGGAGTCAATAAGGAGATGCTTAAATCTGTTGGTTAAGCCTAAACTGGATATATGATCAATTTCTAAGAGGCGAAATTTCGATCTAAGTTCATTTAGAGAAAGAGATGAAATTGTATCATTTGAGAAGCTATTTAAGGAATTGTTAAGACGTTCAAGAAGGGTATCATTATCCAAGGCATTAGGAAATGAGCGAAGAAGGGTAGCTTCATCAGAAAGACCATAAATGTCTGCAAAAAGGATCATTTAAATAAGATAAAACAACAGGATGAATGAATAAAGAGAAAAGAGAAAAGTAACATACCGTAAAGCTGATTATTAGCTTGTTGAAGACTAGAAATTTTGTTCTTATACGAGGAAGAATCAATTTCTAATTTTTTATTTTTCTCGCGAAGACCTTTGACTTCAGCTTCCAATTCTTCATTTTTTTTGCAAAATTGAAGATTTTTCTTTTCATGATTTTCGCGTCTTCTCTCTAGATCTGAGAAAACAACAAAAGAAGCTTTTCCAGCCTGTGAAAAACAATAAAAAATATTAATATAGAAAGAGATTTTGAGTTATAACAATGAAGAAGTACAAAGATAAAAGGATACCAGACTATTGAGAGAATGCAAGAAGTCGGGAGTCACTGATCTAGAAACTCCACGAAGAGAGATATCACCATCTAGTAAAGGGACATCACAAAGGGTAGCGAGAGCTTTGCAGGTATTTGCGAATTGGCTATCTCCCATTCCTTGTAGAGAATCAGAAAAGAGGCCAGAAAGCTTAGCTATAGAAGATCTAGGTGGAGAATCTTCAGTTGCAGCAAGATCATCGTTATCCTCATCACCCTTGTCACTTTCGAAATTTTCGTTAGGAAGAATATTTGAAGGAGAAGAAGAACGAACTTTTCTTTTCTTTGGAGGAGGACCAGTTGATTTTTCCCTGCGAAGAGCACCCTTACCTTTATCACCAATCTTCACAACATCAGCAGATTCTTCTACTTCAACAATGATCTTCACACACAGATAGAAATAAGAAATGGAAGCATGGAAGTAAAAATATTATTTAAAGTCATAAGAGAAAATTTCTTATCTCATCTGTGTATGAGCGAAGAGCTAACAGAGTACTAGATTTCCCAGTCCTGTTATAACTATCCTTTAGTTTTTGGATCTGCGGAATGTCGCAAGAGTTAGCGAACAAAATAGTAAAAATCAATGAAGAAATATAAAATGAGTTAAAGGGGAGAAACATACCTCTTTCTCCTTCTCGGGCCAAGAGAAAACCCAAGGTTGATATGCAACGAGATTCATAGGAAGAATGTTTGATCCAGCAATGTAGGGTCCCTTTAGCATTAAAGGAAAAACACACCATTTATCATATTTGGATTGGCGAGGAGTTGTGTTTTTAACAGAATGCCAGTCAATATCTTGCATAAGAATTTTGGCTTCATAAATGTTATCTTTCCTTCTTAATCGAATACCCCAGCGAGTATTCTCTTTCTTCATGGAGATAAGTTCGTAGTTTTCAAAAAAATTCGCCACTGTATACTTCTCATCAACTATCTCTAGGTTTGCGAATTTTGGATACCTAAGTTCTTTGGAGTAAAGAGATCCTCTACCAGCACCACGATTAGCGAATTCTAGCATCAGACGGATGCAGTCCCCACTTAGTTGGAAAATGGCTCCCGAAAATCCCGAATGAGCGAGAATTTCATAAAATAAAGGAAGATCTGGGTTATAAAGAGGAATAGGGAGACCTGCGAGAATCTGACCTAGCAAAATTATGATTGATTGATCATCACAATTTTGATTAGAGAAAAGCTTGACAGAAAGAATTGATTTGGCATTCTCACCAGGAATGGTGGAGAGTCTAAAACCTTTATCAGCAAGATCTTTTTAGACATCTTGTAGATTATTCTCATATCTATGACCACTTGGAGCCATGTTTGAATATAGAGTATGGGAATGTATAGAAAGTAAAAGGATTGAAGGAGGAAAAAATTATAGCAGCAGAATTTGCAGAAGAATAACAGAGTTGCAGAGATGAGATAATAAAAATAGATGAGAAAGTAAAAACAAAAGTGGAAAAGGGGGGG